>NC_142940.1:23270025-23302525 GCF_046866305.1 Octopus bimaculoides
CTGTATTTATATTTTGTATCCTACAGACATATCGTGTATTTGTATTATGGGCGTCCGCATCCAATGAAGAATTTCTTTCAAGTATTTTCATTCGTCTGGGAACCATAACTTGAAATATCCCAGAAGTATTGTGGTCAACGGTATCAACTACGTTTCTTTCAAAATTCATAGCCTTGTGTCCCAATCCAAATCATTATAATCTCCCACTTCATCAATACTATTATTATTACTCTTTTACTCTTTTACTCGTTTCAGTCTTTTGACTGTGGCCATGCTGGAGCACCGCATTTAGTCGAGCAAATCGACCCCAGGACTTATTTTTTTAGAAGCCTAGTACTTATTCTAAAGGTCTCTTTTGCCGAAGCGCTAAGTCACGGGGACATAAACACACCAGCATCGGTTGTCAAGCGATGTTGGGGGGACAGACACAGACACACGAACACATACACACATACATATATATATATACATATATACGACGGGCTTCCTTCAGTTTCCGTCTACCAAATCCACTCACAAGGCTTTGGTCGGCCCGAGGCTATAGTAGAAAACACTTACCCAAGATGCCACGCAGTGGGACTGAACCCGGGACCATGTGGTTGGTAAGCAAGCTACTTACCACGCATTATTATTATTATCATTATTATTATTATTATTATTATTTTATGTTTGACTTTTGCTTTGTATTTGTACAAGTTGGCTCCAAGTCTCACCCAGAGGCATCTAGAGACAACAAGTTAGAAGTTCATGTAGGTGTTATGTCTAGGGTGCTATATATTTGGTTTTTATACATAGTGTTGTTCTAGAGAATGTTTAAGAAACGATAAGAAAATTGTTTGTTTAAAAAATTGAGATTACATAGTATTTTACGTAGGATATGGGCAGTTCCCATGAGTCCTATTTTTTGAATTTTGCCATTTTGGGGTTTCCTGGTATCTGAGCTATGTAGGAATCAGCTCCTTTTGCTATCATTCCTAGGGCACCAATGACAACAAGTATTATTTTAGTCTTCAGTTCCAAATTTTAATAATTTCTACTTCCAAACTTGCTCAGGTTTTGGTAGGTCTTGACAAATACGTTTATATCGATTGGGACAGTTATCTCAATGAGGAGGCATGATCTTTGTCTGACGTCATTTAATATGATGTCTGGCCTATTTGTATCTATCTTTCTGTAAGTTTGAATGGTGAAGTTCCAGAGAAGTGAGATGTGATCATTTTCAAGCATTGGCGGTGGTTTGTGTTTCCACCAGTTTTTATCATGCGGCAAGTCCAGGTTTTTGCAAATTACCCAGTGAATATATTGTGCAGCTCTATCATGCCTGTTGAGATATTGTGTAGGCGCTAGAAGACTCCACATGGAGACAACATGATCATTGATTCCATTTTGTTGTTGACATACACGACATGATGGGCAGCTGCCGTTCTTTAATTTGTTGGCCTGGTAGTTTATTATTACTAATATTATTATAATGGTTGTTATGATTATTATTATTATTATTATTATTATTATTATTATTATTATTATTATTGTTATTATTATTATTATTATTATTAATATTAAGGCGGGGGCGTGGCAGAATGCTTAGCGGTGTTTCATTCGTTTTTACGTTCTGAGTTCAAATTCCACCGATGTGGACTTTACCTTTCATACTTTTAGGGTCGATAAATTAAGTACCACTTCAGTACTGGGTTCGATGTAATTGACTATCCCCTCCCCAAATTTCAGGCCTTGTGCCTTTAATAGAAGGGATTACTATTATTATGTTTAGTATTAGTAGCAGTAGTAGTAGTAGTAGTAGTAGCAGTAGCATTATTATTATTATTATTATTATTATTATTATTATTATTATTATTAGTAGTAGTAGTAGTAGTAGTAGTAAGGCTACGAAGTGGCAGTCGTTAGCACGCCGAGAAAACTACTTAGTGTCATTTCGTCCTTCCATACATTCCGGGACAATAAAATAAGTACCAGTTGAGCACCGGGTTTGATATAATCGACCGACGCCAGCCACTGCAATTGTTGGTCTTGCGCTAAGATTTGAAATTATGATTATGAAAGGTAGTGAGCTGGCAGAATCGTTAGCGCGCCGGACGAAATGCTTAGCGGCATTTCGCCCGCTTCTCCGTTCTGAGTTCAAATTCCGCTGAGCTCGATTTAGCCTTTCATCCCTCGAGGTCGATAAAATAAGTACCAGCTGAACACTGGGATCGATGTAATCGACTCATCCTCTCCCCCCAAATTAGTGCCCTTGTGGCAAAATTTGAAGCCATTATTATTATGATTATGATTGTGGTTGTTGTTGCTTCGGTTGTTGCAGTCGTTTTGTTTGTGCTATTTTTATTAATACAGTTATAATCTAAAATGTTTCTATTTTCACTTTTTAATATATTTAATAAATTGACTCTATACTTGTGTAAGTCTTTTTTATGTTTCAAAAGAACGCATTTTTACTTATGTAAACTCAACATTATTCCAAAATTAGTTTTCCATACCACTGCATCGACATGAAATATACTTATAATTTTCTGCTACACCGAGTTTCTTGATTGGCAGCGTGACCGACGTATATTTTCACTTTCCTTTAATAATGATGTTAAGCATAATAGAATGCACAATTTGTATTTTCAAGAAATGAAACTTCTGTATTAAGAATAAATATGCTAAGTGATCTCTCGAATACATCTGTTGAAGCATACTCTTATTATAAAAAAAAACATGCAATCTTAGTATATTTAAATTGTGATGCATTGACGATTACAGAAGTAATGTATATCTTGACATCTTAACTCGATAACATGTGGAATCCAGGAAAGAGAGATTGGGAAATTTAGTGTGAGAAGCAGCATTATATGAAAATTTAAAATCGATAAGAACTTCTCCTATAAATATATATTCATATGAAATTCAGTGAAGAAAGAAATATGGAAATGTAATTGGAAAATATTCATATGTGAATAAGCGAAAAGTAACTACATGGCGCTCAGTTAAATATTCAGTTAAAAGGTATATTGGCTTCCCAATTAATCAATGCCATTTAAAATGGTAATTTAAATTATATTTTATCTAATTAATGTTCACTAAGAGAAGTTCTTACCATATTACGTTACCAGGAGGTGTTTCCAGATCGTATCTTATCAAAAGAACAATATTCATTTTCTAAAAATTACACTTGCAATGTACTACTCAATCTAAGCTGTGCAATTGGTGCTAATCAGAGCTGCAGTTTAATGTAAATCTGGGGGAGTATCTTGCTAGATGCAGTTGGACTGAATTGTCAAAATAATGCTAAAATTTACCACTCTGTAAAATTTCTAGAATCATCTTGAATGAAATGAAACCGATTTATCTCACCAATGTTTTTCTATGGTCTATATAAAGAGGTGGCTTAAAATTCTATAAGCAAAATTTCACTCACCGTCGTTTCCTAATGTAGGCAGAATTCACACATGCGTACTGACACACACGCACAGATGGTTAAAAAAAACAACAAAAGAATAAAATGTAGAAGAACAACAAGCATGGTGTATAAAGGTATATGCTAAGGATAAGTGGGAGAAATTTTAATTTTAATTCGATCCTACTCTGTTCTACAGAAATGATGGAGATAACAAGAAACGTGTTTGAAATAGACGGACAAAGCATGCTGAATTGACCAGAAGAGCACGTGTGTGTATATGCATGGGAAATGTGTGTGTGTATGTGAATGTTAGTGGTATACTGTGTGTGTGTAGTGTGTGGATGTGTGGTGGGTTTGTATACTCGTGTGTTGGTGCTATATGACATATGTGTCTGCGTATGAGGCTAGAAGGATGCGTGACTGTGAGTTCAAGTGCCTGTGTGTTTAAATGGACAGAATATTCTTTTCTACTCTAGGCACAAGGCTCGAAATTTTGGTGGAGGAGGCAAGTCGATCAGATCGACTTCAGCACGCGACTGGTACTTAATTTATTGACTCCGAAAGGATGAAAGACAATGTTGACTTCGGCGGAATTTGAACACAGAACATAGCGGCAGACGAAATACCGCTAAGCATTTCGCCCGGCGTGCTATCGTTTCTGCCAGCTCACCACCTTAAATGGACAGCTGTGTAGCTCAAGTTGACCACTTGAATTTGCCACCAAAGTATAGGGTATAGAATGGATGAAGATACATTGCACTGACATTGGGTATCCGAAAATGTTTGCATTGAAGCAGAAACATGACGCGTGGTATTATCAAGAAAGGATTTTGAGCGGGGCATACATTAAGAGCATCATGGTCAACTAAATAAATAACGAGAAAAATCACTTTACAGTTTTGGGGCTATCAGCTACCCTCAATCTGTAAAGGTAAAAGGTGAAAATTTTGTAATAATATTATTGTCAGGTATCAATACTGTCAAAGTTAAGTGATCTACAAACTAGGTGAGTAAAAATAAAACGAAATAAATAAGATCTAATAAAAAGTACGTGATTGTTTAACCCTATATTGTGGATGACTACTATTTTTATTTCACAATACACTACTTATCGTTGTTTAGTCACTTAAAACAATCTAATGAATCAACTACTTAATGATATAATAATTGAAGGCCTTTGATATAGAAACTTTGTGACCCATACGCATATATATTTTATTGCGGGATATGAATATACATATATAAAATAAAATATTTCATTGAATCTACGTAACAGAAGAGGCTACAGAGTAAAAAGTTATAATTTTGTCTTTATAGCAGTTGTGACATAAAAATCACAGTACTTCATAAGAATTTTTTATGAGTAACATAAATCAATGAAGTGGAAATAATCGGGTATAATCTCCGTATTGACATTAAGTTTCCTTAGCAAGGTCGTTAAAATATTAATGTTTCAATAAGCCTATAAAATTCATAAAAAGAATCCTTCCGTACTTTTTACTATGCGTAGAGCTTATATGCAAAAGTAATATGAGAGATTTAAAAACTTACACATTCATACATTTCAGGGATTTCGAAATATTTCTGCAAGACAATTGTGCATATGTTTGAGTTATATACTTTTGAACGATTATTTGCGTATATACATTTAACACTTCTTGACAGATTCAGACGTAATATATGCTTGTCGATGTAGTGTATGTCATAAGAGAATAGCTCCTCCCTCTGATGACAACAGTGTGTTCAACACAATCGGCTTTTTGATGTTTGGTGTTCTGGGACACCGGTGTTTCGATCAGTTGTATCTCGTCATATCGGTATATTGGTGTTCCAGAATAAATATCCAAATAAACGTTTCAGATTTCGGTGAACGCGGTGCAAATAAGATACTTTTTACCTATTAGATAAGGATATATATATTATATATATATATATATATATATATATATATATATATATATATATATATATATATATATATATATATATATATATATATATATACATATACATACACATTTATATATATATATATATATATATATATATATATATATATATATATATATATATATATATATATATATATATATATATATATATATATATATATATATACAGAGGAAGTGAGTGAGAGAGAAAGAGAGATATGTAGCCTTAATACGTGCATCACTAACTTATCCATTCTCGCCTTGCACATTTTGTGGATATTTGAAATATGAGAAGTTCGTATACGTTACTCTTTTTAACTGACATTAGTTTCAAATCCAGGTCAACTATAGATATTTGCAATTCATATTATAATGGTTAATAAAAATGTTTTCAATATGTATTTTTAAAACATCAGGAAAAAAACTTTGATGTTTCTATAAATGCATTTCAAGAAATATGTATTGAATTTTCATTTCCAAAATAAGTATAATTTATAGATTTTCTAAAAATCTCGCTTCAATTCCTTGTCAGGTTTATTAAAAAAAAATCAACATTAATATTTAATGTAAGTATAATGTTTAAAAGAAAATCTTTTTTGATATGTTCTAGCTTACATATATTCACTCTTCATTTGCGTGGAACGTTTAAAAATTTTCAATGACGAAGATATGTACACAATTTTCAAATGGTTAAAACATTATTTGGATATGCATATACACATGCATATATACGATATGAGACAAACACACGTTAAATCAAATGTACAAACACAGGTAAGTAAACAAACGGGCTTACACACATATATAACTTGTGCATATGTGCTTCTCTCAGCATCTCTTTGAGTTCTGGTTTCTATCTAAAAATAGGATTCCCTGCATTTGCAATATAACTAACAAAAAAGGATTTCTTTAACGATCAAATAATATTTGAATGAACTGACTCAGTCTGCTAAGAACGCTATATTACGTATGAAATTTCAATCTCTTACATAAATCATTTCACTCGGCTTTCATTCACATTTATTATTATTCTCTTAATCTCGAGTTTTACATTCTGTATGTGTCATTAATGTGTAGAAATATTTTTGGTTTACTCCAGTTATATTCTTTCAGTAACGCATAGCTTTAAGTAACTAAACAGGTCTCGAATAATTGTCTTCTAAAGTTTAAATGTTATAAAATCTATTTTCAAACCTCACCTATTATAGAAGGGTTAGATGATTTTAAAACATATTAACAAATCAATAGACCGTATTCTCAGAAGTAATAGAAAATACTGTCCAAATAATTTAATGAAGCTAAACAACATGGCGAATGCGCAAAACTACAATCTGAGTGCGTGGACTTCTAAGAAGCATTATTTGCAAGAATCACCAATATTAGCAGTTGTCACAGTTTTATTATAAAGTAAAATGAGAGAATGATTCATCCACTGGTGCTTAGGAATCTCAGATACAAATATTCATTCTTTACGTTTACATGATTTCTTCAGGAGGAATAGACAGTGGACACCTAAGTTAACGGATTTGCTTCCGTGTTGACTCCCTTAGCTTTTACTTCTGCATTTATGCTTTACCAAAATATTCGCAGTATTTGGTTCCTATGCAAGACGTCAATGAAAGATTTGTAAGGATCCGTAGTATGGTTTCCTAGTCGTTGACACACGTTCGTAGCATCAATCCTTTGGATAGGTATTGATTTCACTCCAACTTCCTAGGAACCGTCCCCACCAACCCGGCCTGGTGGAAAGACTGGCCTATCTACACAGGACACGACCATGCAATAAGTTGTAAAGATGACACGTTACTACCATCACTCATGAACCACCTAGGAAGATGTCATGATGAATATGATGATAAATGCACAAATAAAACAATACTGCGTCAATACGATATGGCATGCGTAAAACAACAGAAGATATGGAGGATTAAACTTAGAGGTAATAAGTTTCTGAGAAGTCGGCATGAATTGGTACAGTTGCTTCAAGCCAGAACAAAATATTATACCAAAAATGTGATGGTATTGGATTCTTACTCCTTGCTACCCGAAAAAGAATAGCGCTTTTAATGCAACAGGCTACAACTTTAACATTGAAGAGTAAAATTAAATACCACAGTATATCTAGATCATAGCATTGTTTTCAATCGTCAATGAATACAAGTCTAATATCTTACTACTGATGAACCATTAAAAATGTAGTTACGACTGCTTTAATATTATGTAGATAGCATGGTACCTTCGCTCTAAAATTATATTGAACCAATGCTGCTTGGTGTTTAAATATTAGTAACGGATTCTTTGATAAAATGCGCCAATTTCATAGTACGTTATCTATTCAGCAAAGCATCAGATCTACCCACCTAACAAAAGTGTAAGCAAAATGTTGTGTGAGTGAGAGAAAGAAATCGAATGAGAGAAAAATGCAGAGGGATTGGGAGCAAATTTGCTCACAAAATTGCTGTGCAATTGAAAATCTGGTATGGAATGCACTTAATTTACCTCCAGCATGTGTTAAAAGGAAGTAAAAAGAAACAAAACTATATATAGAGAGAATTAATATGTCCTAATTCCTTCCAAGACTTTGTAGACCGCCACAATTATGTACCTATCAAGATATTTACATAACTTTATAATTTCTGACTAATTTATTTGATTAATCATCTCTATTTCAAAATTTCATACATGCGTACCGATTACAGTTTTTAACAAGATTACCCCTAGAAAGTATGAAAAATATCTATATCTTTCAAACTTATCTTTCTAAACCAATGCCTACGATACTCCCCCACTATTCCTGCTCATGATGAGAGATGCACAGTCATAAATGGACATGTTCCAGAACTTAAGGTCAAGCACTACAAGCAGCTATGTGGTAATGAGCAGAATATCTGTTATAACACTATTTCTGCTTCAGCATCTCAGTACTGAAAGTGTTTGAAATGTAATGGAAAATAGGTCAGATTAAAAACATTGATGTCCAGTTCACAAAAGCAAAGTTTGAAGGGAACTGTAGCCATTTGCTTTGATTTCTAGATAAAAGCAAATAGGAAATAACACAAATCAAAAACAAAACAAAAGAGAAAAACTAAAAAATTGTTACTCAGTGTTATCTATCGACTGTCACTGATGATTGCATATCTGACTTCCATGTATGACACCTCAGCTGAGTGTTCTGTCGCACTGTAGACCTGCAAGGTTGTATCTCCTACTTGATTGAACGGATCACTTTTAGGATACGATGGCTGTAAACAGCCATACGTGTAAGACCTAACATCGCCTTCAAAGATTTTCACATATTTTCACTTGAATTGCCTTCAAAGATTTTCACTCGAATCACCTGGTCTAGGCGAACAAACATTGCATACATGAGAATTTCAACTGTTTGAAATGTCCAGCGTTAGAAAAGAGCACACTGTCACATGTTTCGCACGTCCAGCGATTTAAGTTCTCATTGATTTCCTGATAAGAGATTTCTGGAAACTAGCACTTTAGCGTTTTGTACAAAATGTGACTCTTAAGAACCTTCCACTCAGCTCTTTCGAAAACTAGCACTTCCATGTTTTTTTTGTTTTTTTTTAAATCGATTCGCAAGCATCTTCATGTTGCCTTTTAACAGTGTGTGTGTGTGTGTGTGTGTGTGTGTGTGTGGTGTGTGTGTGCGTGTGTGCGTGCGCGCGTGCATGCATGCGTGTGTGCTGTTTAAGTTTATCCACTTTCTCTGCCACAATGAAACATAATTCGACACATTGGTGTCTCTGTATCTCAGAATATCAGTTCTCTCCTTCTCTCACATCTCTGTCTGTGATTCTCCCTACATGGTGTACACACACACACACACACACACAAACACACACACACACACACACACACACACACACACACACACACACTCACACACACATATATATATCATCCTAATTACTTTTAGGGCTTCTCTGAAAGCAGAAAATCTATTTTACAACTAAAAGGACGTCTGTAATCAAATTTAAGCAATCTATTTTCATAGCGTGACCAAAACAGATATGTGAAACTATACTGCTGGAAATCAATTGGAATTTATTGAAATAAATTACAAGCCAAATGATAAATGATATTATTTATTAAAGAATTATTCCGATTAGTTTACAAAATATATAAAAAATAATACTTCGTAAACTTTTGGCATATTTTTAAACATTTCGCTGTTAGCGCTATTGTATTCAAAATTATATTGTTGAATTTTCGTGCTTTCTACATCAAATTTCTTGTCTCTGTATAATAGACAACTTTCATTCATTCAGAAACATACACGCGCGCGCGCACACTCTCACACACACACCCACAGAGGCACTCTCATAAACCCACGTATAACAACTCTCATAATCATATATACACACACGCATCTATATATATATATACATACATTATTCTGTAAATAATAATTGTAAGCTTCAAACGTAGATATATAATTTACAGAATGTTCAATCGTCACCCTTTCTCTATTTTATGCAGAATATACGTATTTACTTGAAGCTTTGTGGCCACGTTGGATGCGTGTATTCTCTAAGATATCAGAAGTGGAGTAAAACATATCAAACAAATCCGTGATACATGAAAAGAGAAACGCCGGGAGAGAAAGAGAGATAGAAAGAGAGAGTGAAAGAGAGGGAGAGAAAGAGAGAGTGTAACGGGGGAAGGGAAAGAGAGAAGTGACAAAACTAATTGTGTAAAATTGCTGTGGGGACTGGAGTAGCAAACATTATGGACATAATGCTTCTGCGGAGGAAAATTATCAGGGACTGAAATAAGATGTAGAAGCGGGATTGTTTGAATAACTGGCTGTTAAATGATAAGGAACGCAAGTGAATATTAGCTTCATACGTAGACAGAAAGCAATAGGTGAGATAAAATGGAAAGAAAGTAAGAATAAATTAAAAGGAGATGAAGAATTGAAGCTGATGTGCATGAGGAGAACTGAGAGGAGAGACGAAGTTTAAGAATGGTGTTAGCGAACTAAGAAGATACATATATGTATCAAAAGAGCATCTTCGCTCAAATATTATAGATCCAACTATATAAATGTTATAGGCGTGGCAGTGTGGTTAGAAGATTGCTTCCCAACCACATAGTTCCGGATTCAGTTCTACGGTAGGACACATTGGCAAATGTCTTCTACTATGGCCTCGGGCAGACAAAATTCTTCTGAGCGGATTTGGTAGGCGGAAACTGAAAGAAGCCTGTCGTATATATGTATATATTTATGCGTGCGTGTGTCTTTTTTGCCTGTTTTTGTCCTTACCCCACCATCGATTGACAAACGATGTTGATGTGTTTACGTTACCGTAACTTATCGGTTCGGCAAAACAGACCCGACAGAATAAGTACTAGACTTACAAAGAGTAAGTCCTGAGGTTGATTTCTTCGACTAAAACCATTTAAGGTGATGTTCTAGCATGGCCTCAGTGAAATGACTGAAACAAGTAAAAGAATAAAAGAATAAAAGAATATATTTTCCCAATGTTTTGCGTCTATGTGCTTGTATGTATGTATGAATGTATGTATGTATACATAACTATATGTATATATGTGTGTGTGCGAGTGTGTGTGTTCCTGTGTCTGTATATATATATATATATATATATATATATATATATATATATATATATATATATATATATATATATATATATATATATAAGTTTCAGAAGGGTATTGAATTTAACCAAACCCAAGAGGATACAGGTAATACCGAGTAAGTGCTGTGTACCGACTAGTTTGCCTCAGTCGTTGTATGAACAGGATTGGGGATTATAAGTCGTATATTAGCGTGTGTATATGTAAATATGTAAAAATAAAAAGATAAAGAGAGCAATGGTAAGGTTGAAGAAGTATTTTATGGATAGAGTCTTACAGCTGTTTCTAGGAAGATCCAGTACTTCCCTTCATCGGAGACAGAAAAAATAAAGTAATCTATTATTATATCCATAGGCGGATATTTTTAGTATGAAGTGGTAAAGAGTGTGATGCGCTGAAAAAAGAGAGAAGAGTACTTGAAGTGTAGTTTCATTCCAGTAGTACTGTTCTCTCTTTTATTTATTTTATATATATATATATATATATATACACAAGCATATACATATATATGTATGTATTATATGTGTGTGTAGATAGATAAATAGACAGTTATATATATATATTCACATACATACATGCATCTATACATTCATACATGTATACATACGTCCGATAAGGCACGATCGAACGAGTCAGATGGTAGTTCGTATGACTTGTATTATTTAAGCAATGCAAGTAAAAGAGTATGAAATTGTTGGGAAGGGTGCAATAACAGACAATTCTAGCATAGTTCTTCGAAATACAGTTGAAAGAAGGGAAATAAGAAAAAATAGAATTATTTTCTATCGTCTTGGTTTTAGAAACTTGACTACGAATAAAATTACCTCTGTAATTAAGTTCTGCTTTCATCTATATATTACGTGATTCTACTTATTCTAGGAAACGGAAGGAAAAAATGTTCCATTTCCAAATTTGGAAATATATCATTGTTTAAGGGAACATTTTTCTTTTGCTATTAAGTTATCTCTTTCTCTCTCTTTTGCTTGTTTCAGTCATTTCACTGCGGCCATGCTGGAGCACCGCCTTTATTCGAGCAAATCGACCCCAGGACTTATTCTTTGGAAGTCTAGTACTTATTCTATCGGTCTCTTTTGCCGAACCGCTAAGTTACGGGGACGTAAACACACCACCATCGGTTGTCAAGCAATGGTGGGGGGACAAACACAGACACGCACACACACATACATATATATATATTTGAAGTTAAGCAACAAACATTCAATAGGTTATAGCAGTACGTACGTTTCGTACAAGCTCCATTTATTCATGTGGTGAGAACACCACAGAATGTACAATGAAAATGTACTCCTCAGCTGCATAATGGAATTTCATTTTAGAAAGTCATTTTGAAGGTGTTTGCAAAAAACAAGAGTAAGAAAAGAAAACATACCATCTCGACTATGGTGCTGTAGTCGAGATGGTATGTTTTCTTCTCTTACTCTTGTTTTTTGCAAACATCTTCAAAATGACTTTCTAAAATGAAATTCCATTATGCAGCTGAAGAGTACATTTTCTTTGTACATTATGTGGTGTTCTCACCACATGAATAAATGAAGCTTGTACGAAACGTACGTACTGCTATAACCTATTGATTTTTTGTTGCTTAACTTTAAATTTTATTCACCAAATTTCTTGATTTTGTTTTTGGTTTTTATCCTACCAAATTCTGGTGCCTCAAACATTTTAAGTACCACATTTAATCTTTTGATTAAATCTATATTATTACGTATATATATAGACATCTATACGACGGGCTTCTTTCAGTTTCCGTCTACCAAATCCACTCACAAGGCTTTGATCGGCCCGAGGCTATAGTAGAAGACAGTTGCCCAAGGTGCCACGCAGTGGGACTGAACCCGAAACCATGTGGTTGGTAGGCAAGCTACTTACCACACACCCACTCCTACGAAAATTGTTCTATCTTATAGAAAAACGAAGAGACTATTATTTTTATGTTTTAGCATTGACCAAAGGAATTTGTGATTATATGTTTTCAATAATCTTCGTGATGTATCTGCATGGCTACAAAGATTTTTCATGTAATTGTGTATGTATACTTTGCAGTGGGGATTATCGAATGCAGTATTTACGAGTGAAGTAAAGTTCGGATTTGTAAAAGCCATAAATAATTTAAACCATTTCTATGAAATATTTTATTTGATTTTATAGTTAAGAACATTATGTTCTAATTTCAGTTTCCCCCAAATATCTAAATCTAGTATAATAGGTGAGTTACCATAAGGCATGCTCAATGCAAGTAATAACAAGGAAATGCCAGGAAAGCTGTACATTAAGCAACTGTGATGAAATAATGATGTAAGACAACGGAGTACATTGTTTGGAAACAGTCACTCATAAGCGAATTTACCAGCCGAGCTATACACACACTAATCTATTCTATAATAATAGGTACACCAAAAAGATCATAAGGTTAGGAATTCAACTTTGTTTTCTTTTCCAACACGAAGAGATTAAAATAGGCAAGTATCCGATAAGTTTTAGCTGAAAATAATATATATAGTGGTAGCAGGATGCAATGCAGTTTGAACCTGCAAACCGATTACTTCTAAACAGATTATTCTATCTATTTTCTTTGTGAAAAGGGTCAAACTATTCTATTGAGATTAGTATGTTATATAATACATCAAAATGCGCATACACTGTATATAATTCTGACATTATAAACTGATAAAGAATATTCATTTCTACTCAAGGGCCGAAAATTTGCGGGAGTGGGCCAGTTGATTCGATCGACCTTAGTGCGCAACTTGAACGTAATTTATCGACCCCGTGAGGATGAAACGCGAAGTCCACCTCGGCGCAATTTGAACTCAGAACCTAAAGCCAGACGAAATACCGTTAAGTATGTCGCCCGGCGTGCTAACGTTTCTGCTAGCTCGCTGCAGAAAAATACCTTAGAAATGAGAACCCAGGTTTGAAATTTCCCCAAGACACCTGATGAAAGCTGGAGGGTATATCAGCCGAAACGTTGTGTTAACAGCAAACAAATATCCGTCAATTTTAAATAATGTAACTAATGAAGAATCCTCTGTAACGTTTTATATTTCTAAAGGTTACTCTAGAAATTATTGTTTTAAGATATTACTTATCTTCATTTGAGTGTTGTATGACAGTGATTATTGGATAAATACATTCAAGATACTTATGGAAAATCATCTCTCGTGTTAATTTACAAATTAAGCAAGTCACGACGATCACACCGTAAATTATATATATATATATATATATATATATATATATATATATATATATATATATATATATATATATATATATATATGTGTGTGTGTGTGTGTGTGTGTGTATTTATCTAAATATCTATATATGTATTTATATATGCACACGCACAAACATAGGTAGGTTGATAGATAGATATATACATACATATATACACAGATAATTATATAGATGAAATTATATATGAATACATAAATATGTGCATCTGTATATATGCATACTCACAAATAAACAGGTATATATATAGCTTAAAGCAAACAAAATATATATACGGTAAACTCAGTCGCCCCATCAAGGTGGTTGTTGAATGTTACTACTAGTTTAACCCCAAGCAGATTCTCCGCCAACTGGTTATTGGTGAAACACTCTGCATCCTTTATATAAAATATAGTGTTAGCAAGGGGTGAGCGAACCCCTACTATTCTCTAGTAGCTAACAGGATCGCGAGACTGACTCAGTTTTGAGCTACTTGGGTCATCTCCAGTCGCGAGTACCTGCGCACCAGAACGATAATCAGAAGTCGCTACCGCTAGCAATATATTCTAAGCAACAAGACGCCGGGCGAATCCTTAGCGGTATTTCATCTATGTTTACGTTCTGAATTTAAATTCCGCTGAAGCTGACTTTGCCTTTCATCCTTTCGGGGTCGATAAATGAAGTACCAGTTGAGTACTGGGTCGACCCAATCAACTGACCCCTCCCCTATAATTTCGGGCCTTGTGCCTAGAGTAGAAAAGAATATATTGTAAACAAGGTGACCACTGGTCACTGATTTGCAACAAGCAAAGTAGCTACTTATAAAATCTCCGCCCTGCTAACAATATATTGTATATGAACGGTGCTGAGTGTTCCGCCGATAACCAGCTGGCGGAAAATCTTCCTGGGGTTAAACTAGTAGTAACATTCAGCAGCCACTTTGATGTGGTGACTTGCTTTATTGTTTAGTATACGTTACTACACTCTCACTACTTGAGATTTTATAACTAGAATATATATAAATATATATATATACGTGTGTATGTGTATGTGTGCACATATATATGTGCATATGTATATATGTACAGATACCCGCATATTTCTTTGTCATGATTTTCTCTAGAGACAAGTTTGCCAATCAATTTAGGAATCTAAAACCACTTAGGACAAACTAACAAACGAGATATTACTTTTGGCTGTAAATATCATTTCGACATTAAATAACCCAGCTAAAATCATTGAGTGTTGATTAAAAAAACACGACTATCATTGAAAAATATTATATTGATACATGAAATTATTAATATTATACATTAAATTTATTATTTTTTCTACAAATAAATATGATTCATAATCTTTTATTTACTGTCAGTTATCGTGTATGAACATATCAGTTTATGCATACATCAGCATCGCTAGCGAGCCAACATCATATCAGAAAATGAATAATTACACCACTAACTATAATCCGTCAGAAGGAAGGCTGAAGCCCGTTTTAAAGCCAGAGGACCCGTTATGAAACAATGAATTCTAGTGCATATCCGCTTCAAATGCAACTAGTTTCAAAAACTTGTACGAATAAGAACTAGGAAAAGCATGCATGTAGGATCTTTCCATGAAGAATCTTCCAAGAGGCCTGAAGAATACTACAGCAAGGCAACATTGCGTAGCAGAGTGGAACGAAAAAAAGTACTTTAAGAAACTATTTTTTATTGCGAAATCCTTAAATTTACATCTTCAGACTCCGCAGACCACTTGAAATTTTGAATAATGAGCAAAAAATCAATTTATAATACGTTCGCCGTTCCTCATTTTATATTTTACATTCATTGTTACCAATCAATTTCTCTTTGCGAAATCCTGTAGAAAGAAGTGTGTTAAAATTTATATCTTGAGCCTCCGCGGCGCACTTAAAATTTCGAAAGTATGTGAAATAGACTTTTCGACTTTGTTTTCTTTATCATTTTCAATAATAGGTCACCGAATGTACCCAGCCAGCAAAACCATATCGGGTTGATATCAAACCGATTTTGCTACCTATTCGGCCCTACATTGGAAATTGTGTCGGTTTGATTTCGGCCCGATCTCATTTTGCAACACGGCGCAACATCAGGCCGACATATTGCCCGATGATGAGCCGATATGAATTTGAGGTTGATCCGATGGGAAACTT
Organism: Octopus bimaculoides; assembly: GCF_046866305.1. Lineage (NCBI taxonomy): Eukaryota > Metazoa > Mollusca > Cephalopoda > Octopoda > Octopodidae > Octopus > Octopus bimaculoides. The sequence continues at coordinate 23,286,377 of NC_142940.1, forward strand.
TGGTCTCTTAGAACGAGTTGACATTGGTCCAATGTCATATTCACATCAAAGTGACATCGGCCCGATATGAAAATGAGGTTGGGCTGATGTATAGTTGAGAAATGTCAATATTGGCCTGAGCCGATCTTGCCAAATGCCTAATCTGGCTCTGAAATGCATCATTTCAACATACATTAATTAAACATTTATACCAGGTCGACATCGGCCACACATTATTTTCTCCAAGGCATTACGCCAGTTCTCTGGCATGAATTGTTCTGATTCCAGCCTCCCCCACCTAGCGTTTGAAGATAAAAATGTAATAATTTTCAATTTGCTGCCAATGAGGACCACCCACTTCTAAACAGAAACAATATTAAGCATCAGTTTATATGGCATGTGTATGGGAATATATGAAAAATCATGTAGAAACTGTCAGAAAGAAATTAAAAAAAGAGCAACTCATTTTTCTTTGCAACATCATTCATTTTATAAATTATAACTTTAAAAAATGGCTGTTTACAACACAATGAAAGTAAATCACAATATTTAAAAGTTAATAAGAATGAAGACAAAATATACTGGCCGATAAACGCTGTAAAACTAAGATATTTGATTGGTGTTCAGGTCACTTATACAGCTGTGGCTATTCGTGACAAAGTTCAACAATCATTCATAACTGCAAATGAAAATTGGTAAATAAGGAGTAATGGTATTCATAAATACATTTAGAATGTCTAGAAATAGGAAAAACACATTAAATGTGAAAGATATCATCACTGAAATTGCATTACTTACTAACCCAGTGAATGAGTAATTTGAATGGAAGACATAGCCATGTAATGTAAGCTATTCAGCCTATTATTTCCAGTGCATCGCTAAAATGGATAAGCTTAAAAAATTGAGGTAACCCTAAATGGGTTATCTTAATTTTCAATTTGTGCACACCCGTGATTCATTGTCGAGAGCAGACTTGTCCAAATTTGTTTTTCTCTCCTTCTTCGGCTACCATTTCTGTCACTGGCAGTCCGAAGCCATTCTCGACATTCTCGAGTCACTAACGTAACCTCTGCTACTGCTGTATGTTTCATATTACCTATGCTGTAAGTTGCACGCAAATATATACACATAGGCTGACAGGGGAAGAAGCGGCCCTATAAACGAATCGGGATTCTCTCACACTGGAGGTCTAATTTCGCGTATTTCCATAAACTCCGTCAATGTGAGCCGCCCAGTCGGATGGTGCCGGAATTAGCCGATGCCAGCTGATTGGGCTGCTCACACTGAAGAAGCGTACGGATATATGCGAAACTAGACGTTTAGTTTAACAGATTTTCGATACGGTTTCTCCTCTTGTCAGCCTATTTGTAAACATTTGCATATTCCTACAGTACCAGATGTATTTTAATACTATTTCTAGCTACGTAGGTGTCTCAAGCTCCCTTACTAACATTAAGTGACGACTGAATTTTTCCTTTATCGTATTATATTGCGCCTAGCTTTTTACATTATAAACATATATATATATATACATTATTTACATTTGACGGATATTTATCCTCATCTTGTTTCTTGTTAACACAACGTTTCGGCTGATATAACCTGCCGCCTTCATCAGGTGTCTTTGGGAAATTTCGAACCTGGGTTCTCATTCCGAAAATATTTTTCATTGTCATTATTATTATTATTATTCGGGCATGTGGCGTAGTGGTTAAGATCGCGGGCTACTAACCCCAAGATTCCAAGTTCCATTCCAGACAATGACCTGAATGATAATAGTAATAATAATAATAAGAAGAAGAACAACAACAACATCGAAAAATACTTTAGGAATGAGAACCCAAGTTCGAAATTTCCACGAGACACCTGATAAAGGCTGGGGGGGGGGGCATATCAGCCGGAACGTTGTGTTAACAACAAAAAAGATGAGGAAAATATCCGTCAAATGTAAGTAATGTACATAATTCCTCAACTTTTAACTATAGAACTGTATATATATATATATATATATATATATATATATATATATATATATATATATATATATATATATATAAATATATATATATATATATATATATATATATATATATATATATATATATATATATATATATATATATAAATATATATATATATATATATATATATATATATATATATATATATATATATATATATATATATATATATATATATATATATATATATATATATATATATATATATATATAGTAGCAGAAAGACGATTTTCCCCTAGCGCATTGGTAATATTTGATTCCCATTTCTAATATTTTTTTTATATTTTACGCCTAATTATTTCTTTGTGTAATAGTGCTCACTTGCTTAGTAAATATTCCTTTCATTATTTTATGACAGTCATGATCTCGCTCTTTTAAACAAATATCATGGTAGTTCAACAACAGAGGGAGTTTCAATTTGTGAAGCTTTACCTTCCTCTCAAAGCAACATAGAGATTACAATTCAGCAGTCCCTATGTAAGCTTTGCAGTGTGTGTGTGTGTATGTGAGTGAGTGTGTGTGTGTGTGTGAGAGAGAGAGAGAGAGAGAGAGAGAGAGAGAGAGAGAGAGAGAGAAAGAGAGGGAGAGAGGGAGAGCGTTGCAAACAATGAATGAAGTAAATATGAAATAAAACAATCCTATGAATAGAAGGGCATTACTACAGATGTATATGCCCCTGATTTTGTTACCTGATAACTTCCAGAAAAATGGATACTTTTTAACAAGATTTTCTACAAATACCGCTTAGATGTGGATTCAGAGTAAGTAGAGATTTATGGGAAGGAATCTCTTTGAGGAAATGGAGAGAGGAGTTTTGGAAAACTCACACGATCTGACTTTTCTCCTTCATAACCTTCAGTAAAATGAGTATCTTTTAGTGAAAATTTATACAAATCCCTTTCAAAAGATTATGATAAAATAAAACCTGTGGGCAAATTTTTTTCGGAGATTTTCCCCATTTTTATAACACAGCCTTCGAGATATTGGGGTTGGTGTGGAGCATCTGTATGTGAAAAAAAGTTTTCTAAACTTTTTTTTTACAACCCCCCCCCCTCCCTCAATATACCATTCCGGACCTATTTTGGCCAATTTTCTTTTTACAATTCAAAATCATGGCAAGAGAATTTTTGGAGAAAAAAAAAAAAAAAAATTCAATATTTTCAGAGGGAAAAGGGAATGATATAAGGGCGCGTTGGCTGTTGTTTGTAGCACATCCAAAGAGACCTTCCTCGTTTCTTTATCACTAGCGCATGTATTGATGCTTTCAAATATCTTTTACCCATTACGTTCTGAGTTCATATTCCACCGAGGTCGACTTTGCCTTTCATCCTTTTGCGGTCGATAAATTAAGTACCAGTTGCGTACTGGTGTCGATCTAATCAACTGGCCCCCTCCCACGAAAAATTTTGGACCTTATGCCTAGAGTAGAAAATATTATTTTCTCCCCGTAATTACATTTATATGCTATAAATAAGATTTGAGAAATTATGAATTTTTGTCAACCACACTCCCTGTCCCCAGTTATTTCTGTTTAGAAATTAGAATATTGGAGAGCCTGAAAACGTCATTGCAGGATTTTATTCGCAATGAGTTTTAAAAAAATTACGGAGATTTATTTGCATAGCAAGTGATTTTAATCTGAGATCGTGTGCTGAAACAAAAACAGTTGCAGTGTACAAGTTGTTTGTAAGCCATTCAAGATTACACAAAAAAGTTAGTTTCACTTCAACATTAAAATTCCATTTGTGTCAAAGTATTCACGTCGCCTTGAAACCGCAACCTGACAAAACTCCACAAAATCATGCACCACGAAGTTTTGTCAGTGAACAGGTCGCAGTTTCAATGCCACAGTGGGGGTAAAAATCTAAATTACGTTTTATTTTGTTGTTTTTCTTCGACCAATTGACCACGCGTTTGTTACTTCGGCATCATCACTCCATAGGATGTGTTCAATCTGAGAAAAATATTGAAAAAGCATTAATACATGTGTGAGGGAAAATGGAGGGTGGTTTGGATTGTGCTAGAAACAAAAGCAAAACATCCCTAATGATTTACCTTTTCCTCTGAAAATATTTGCAGTTTGTTTTATTTTGTGTTTTTTTTACCGAAAAAGCTCCCCCCTTGGTTTTAAATTAAAAAGGAAAATGGCCAAAATCAGTCCGGATAGTCATTATTGTAAAGCTTATAGCTTTCCAAGCAGCCATAATAACCAAATCACTTTTAGGTTACTTTCAAAAAAATTTATTCAATAAATAATGTTTTTAGATTAGTCATACATTAAGAGAATAAACTGTCGGTTTTCCAAATAGCCAATTAAAACTTGAAATGCAAACAACAAAAATGAAGGCGAGACTTTGCAAATAAAAATGGAATACTCTACATTGAATGCAATGAAGTTTTAAATTTATGAGGAACTTGATGCAGTGAATTCAATGAATATTTAAATATACGATAAATTTGAGTTTAAAAAATTCAATAAACTTGAGAAATCAAAATTACGGAAAATTGCTTTCTTTTAAAAGTTTTAGTAATTGATACATACCTAATTAATAAGCAGTCTATTCCATTATAGCATGGATATATATATATATATATATATATATATATATATATATATATATATATACAGTAGTTCACAAGCTTCAAAAAGACACGCCAAACATTAGCCGTATAAGCAATATATATATATATGCAAACACAGTAACTCACGCAACCACTTACATAACCATGCATCTGAGAAATAGATGTAAATACTTGCATAACTAGAGTTAAAACAAAATATCTTCCTGTTTTAAAATATTGTAACAAATATTGTTCATTAATAATCGTATTATTTAAGAATATAACCTGAGTGGGCAGAAATTAACTGAAATAAACTTTGCTTCTCTATCTCTTAGGCCTTAGTATTTGGGGGGGGGGGGTAATTTCCTTGTCGTTTCAATTTCTACTGGTGTGAAAATGTAATAAATCATATTCGCACGTTTCTTCATTGATACAGTAATTTATTGACGAAGCCAAACTTAAAATAACAATTTATTGAGAACAGTAAACAACATTTCAATCCCACTACCAACCACTGCTCGTAATGGAATTCAGAAAATTTAGTGTCTTTGTTTGCAGCATATATTGATAAATATTCAACAACATTAATGCATTTAACCAATGAAGAAGTTTTCATCTTGGCAGAGAGAAAAAAAATCAATGAAAATTAGAACAAGCTTAAAAGGTAATATAGCTGAAATCTTATCTCAACATGTATAAATCATTCCACATTGGCTCTCTGTAGGTAATCGTTTCAACTGCACTTTCTTCAAATGTGCCATCTATGAAGATCACTCAGACAAAGACTTATCGTTTTTCAGAAATACAGTTTCGAATAGGATTATAAATGTTATTCTTCTATTTCTAATGCAGTTAGTTTTGCATTTTGTATTTTTGTTCTATATGTTAGAAGATCATTTCAGTTCCATTCCATTTCTTAAAAGCTGTCATGCTTCCATTTTCTTTTTATCTTACATTATTTTGTTGCTAAGATTTCGCCATTAATTTATAACGACACTCCAACAATAGAGCTTTTAACTAAATTTGTTGCTTTTTCGGAAGTTATTTTGGTATCAAGATTGGCCGTATAACAACCGATTTTTTGCAGCTTTCATGTAGTGAATTGGTGCCTCTTTAAATGTACAATAATATATATGTAGAGTGTATCACATTTCTCATGCCAGATTATTAGCATGTAATTAGTATCTGCTGTCAATTGATATAGCACTAGGCTGGTCTCACGTGTGCAAGGTCGTGAGTTTGATCCCTAGAACAAGTGAAGCATTTTTTCCTTGAACAAAGCACTTCATTTTATATTGCTGTATTCTAGTTAACTGAAAAATAATACCAGCTGATAGTTGGTGCAAATTTCTTTCTCTTCAAGTGTTTATTTGAGTTATGTGGAGAAAGAAATAGTAACAATGACTACACGCAGCTATATTGTAACCTAAAACAACGTGCAAAATTTTGGTACAGGCTACATAAGTTATACTCGCTTATGAGTGACGGCTTTATTGTATCTAGTAATATTTCATTTGTCATTCAGTTTATTATATAACATATAGAGTTTAGGAGTGGAATGTCAAATGAAATAATGTAAATTATTTTAGTATTAACATTTCGTTCCGAATATTGTGCTGGTTATATTATTGCCTCATTTTCTTTAGTTCTGAAATGGGACAAACTAGAGGAAGTTACTAAGTAGTTGCACTGCCCACTCGAAATCAAGAACAATTATAGATTTATGGCTCGTATATACATAGGGATAACACAACAATGTTATAACAATATTATAACATATCTAACTTATTGTCACCGTTGCTAAAGTTTGTCATTGTATAAACTAGGTTTTATCACCATTTCCTCATGGTTGTGTCCTTAGTAATTTAGAATTGATCTAACACTCTGAAATATAATTATTTTCTCATTCATCCCAAACACTATAGCAGACAAATTATCCCTATGGTCGAAGATACTCCTGTGGTGACTATTTGTGTCCTTTACTAAGGTACTAAAACCTTATTGTGTTGAGGGTGAATTGGCAGCAAACAAATTAACCAACTAGTGGGTTCCTAACAGCTTTGTTTTATATCAGTCACCAACTAAATTCTAAGCCTTGATGATTCCTTTATCATCAATGACAAGCAGTTCAAAATTGGTGACATTCTAATAAGATCTACCATGATTGAAGCATAACTGGATTTATATCCCGTGTATGTAAACGTGATTAAAATATTATTTGCTGTTTAGCTAATTCTGTTTGGCTTCTCCATCAAAATTATAACTTATTTTGAACCTATTCTTAAAATGTTTACCTCAAATTCAATGATGATTTTCGAACAGACAATGTGTCTGTGAAATAAAGCAAGTCGATTTGTTTTATTAAATACGACATTTTTCAACGAGTATTTAAATTACAATGCAACAGTCATTGTTACTGGTAGTTTTATCACTTTCTAGATGTGTTCTGTGAGACCTACTTCAAACCGAGGTTGCCTAATAAGAACTTAATTTGTTCTTGTCGTCTCTCGTAGTTATGTAAATGATTAAAGTAATAGCTATCAGTAAGCTATGAATGTCTTCCCCTGATTGCATTAGTATTACTAGTTAGACTCTTGATTCTCTCAGATTTTATTTAACATACCTTCTCATCTAACTAGCTGTTGCTTAATTTAGTTAAGCTATATAGCCGTAAGTTAGCATTCTAAATTATCGTTGTGATTGTTTAACCCCAGGCTGCCCCTGACTGGACGGAAATATGATCAATGCAATCTAGGATTACATTATCTAATGCGTTCTGTATATTCAGTGTTATGTGTTTCTTATGAGAGATTTAGATGTTATTTCGAGTGGGCAGTGCTACTACTTAGTAGCTTTCTCTTTGGTTCATGTGTAATAGTGTGTTAAGTTCTGGCAGGAAAGGTTTAAAACAACAGTGTTCTTGCAATATTTTTGCTATTCTTAAGTTTCTACTGATTTTGCATTTTTAGTAGGATTCGGAGTTATACTCTGTTTCCTTACTTACAACGAAATATTTTTCAAATATTCAGTCCATATATTGTTTCTATATATGGATATTTCTTAACGATGAATGCATGATTTATAGCTGTTATCTATTTTTTTTTTATCAAACTCCTTCCTACATGCAGTATTAATTTTAATTGATATAGATAAGGTATACCCATATCAGTTTGGTGCACCCATTAGTTTTATCAGTCCCTAACAACATGTGCAGAGTTTAAAGATTCCGTTTTCTTGTCTATCTATGAAGTGTCTTCATTTATTTCATGTAAGCACAAACACAATGCGAGAAGTATGTGAGGAGACTTAATTATGAATCTAGCACTATCTTCAAGCCGATTAAAGTTTTATTTATTTATTTATTTATTTATATGAAAATCGCTATGACATGATATGCTAACAAAAAATGAAAGACATGCAGTCATTGTTGCCATATATGTGGAACACAGGGATTTAAAACCTTACAGTTTTATAAATGTTGTAAGATTTTAGTGCATGAAGTAAGGATAGAATTAGTAGGTACTCACGCGAGGGTTCAACTGTATGAAATAGGAATAAAATACATTCCATATCCTCGAACACCGGAAGTATACCAACATTCATCCATCGAGTTCCAGACATTATCAATAATAATAGTAGAACATCAGTAGAATCAATCGCATAAAGAACGCCATGTGTCCGAGTAGACCATTAGAATTCTGACGCACGAGATTATTTGAAACATGTCGCATCAACAGAAGAAATCAATTCATGTCTGCAAAGAAATTGTTGTGTCCATGCCAAATAGTTATTTACCAGTTTTTTTTTTTAAATCCTCACGGCCATTGATGAGAAAATGTTAATGAGAAAATGTTCATTGACCAGAAAATGTTCAACTAAGTCTATAAGACGAACAAGAAAAATAACAGCTACGCGTAGACCCTTCTGTCTTCAGAGCGATGCAACTGTGATGGTTTTAAAAGAGGTAACTAATCTCGAATACCACCTCACATCTTTTTACAAGTTTTTAGAAGTAATACTGCTGGATGCGCTGCGGTGCTCGAGACAGTTGTTAAGCCCTGTATGACTGGAATATGCAGTGGAGGTCCGTGCTTGTTTCAATAAGACTCTACAACTTCTCACAAATTCAACGTAAACGAGGAATTGATGCGAGAAAATTTACGATTATATTACATTCAACTTGTGGACTCCAATATCACCAAATTAATGTCCCAGTATCTACTACATTTGGAGAATTGTTTAAGGGGAGACTTAATTAATATTTAACAATACCATAGCTCTAATGAAGGTCACTCATATCCTGACCATATAGTGCAAGCATGTTAATGATTCCGGCTCGGCATTGAAGCAGTCACCATCGCTGAGGGCGGATTCATAGGAGAATTATTATGAGAAAGCTTATGGAGAATATATGAACAAATTGTTTATTAAAAACGTGTTTTTTACTAGTTTAGAGGAGTTTTCTCGGATTACCAATTATGTCCTCAACTGCTTTCCACAGCCTTATAGCCTAAGATACACATGAACTCATGCAATCATCAGTAACTCTTTTCTAAAAGACGTCTTTTGCATGAAATACTTAAGCTCACTGGTGAATATTTGATGTTTACTAAACAGAACATTTTTTGAACCATCATATAAGTTATCTCCTCTATTGCAACCTTTTCTATTCTGCGAGTTATGAGAGAAAATTTTTTTCTTCTTTTCCTATGACATGAGCCGTTGGACAAGAGACATGTAAATCCTAGATGTTGTCATTGCAACAACCCTAATACTAACAGACATCTATTAAACATACACAAACTTAAAGAGTTCGCATAATCTCACCAAACTACATAAAATGTATCTACAAAGGGACATTTTATGCTAAAATCTATAAAAGTTGTGCAAATGTTATATAGTGATAAAAAAAAAAAACTGCACAACATTATTTCAGAAGCAGTGCGTGATTAATTTCTACAATTGCAAGAAGGATTGGCTTCAAAGAATTTATTTCGAACATATATCTCTCTACCTTTCCGTGACTTGCCACATTGGAATTCCTTCTGTGAAAGTTTACAAAGTCTATACTTCCTCTCCATTTACTTAAAAGCAATTTCACTTATCCTAAAGATTTATAGAACAATGAAATGTAAATAGGATATGTTGCAACATGCATAAAAGAACGTGAGATTTCCTCCTACGTGTACACTTGTGTAGCAGAAATATATTCTTGTATATTGTGAGTTCACATTTCATTGGAAGCGAGATGCAATAGCTTTGAAGGATACATAATGTGCAGTCTAGTAACGATCTTCCTGTATTACAAGTATCAGAAATTGGGGTAATTCAGTCGTTACATGTTAATATGCGCTCATTATACCTTTGTGTCATCACTTTCAAAGTGATCCACTTTTAGCCAGAAAGAGGATGAGTGAAAGATGTGCGCCTGCGAGAGTGTGGTTATGTATATATTGTTTGTAGCAATATGAGATGTTTCGGCATTCATCTAGTGGCAGCGTACTCAACTTTTATGTTACGTTATTCGTTGTGAAAGACTTGTGGTTGATCAGGGAGTCGTGTTTATTGTACCATTCTAGCCATCGAACGTGCACACTGTTGGTACATTGACGAGATTAACACTAATATTTAAGGTTACTATATATATATATATATATATATATATATATATATATATATATATATATATATATATATATATATATATATATATATAGAGAGAGAGAGAGAGAGAGAGAGAGATAGATAGATAGATAGATAGATAGATGTTATGAGCGGTAGTGGTGTCGATGAGACCCAGAGGTGCCAGGTAATGCTGAATAAGTGCTATGGATAGACCATGGTTAAACTCCAGGTTCGGTGGTTATGCGAATACGGAGTCCAACTTAGGTCACATATCACCATGTGTTTATAAAGATTTACTTTTCGTAATGAGATTAAAAAAAGCCAAGGCTGTGTAGGTTTTAGAACAATTATAAATAGGTGTTACAGCTGTTTCCAGGATATTTATTATATCCCTTCATCGGAGACGCTGTGAGAAGATGGATAAGCAATAGTTAATTTAGATAAGATACGAAATAGAGAGTGAATTGGAGGAACGAAAATAGATGTGAGATATGCAGGGATATTGTATTTGTAAATCCATTATTTAGCCAGAATGGTATACATATAAGATTCCAATACCTTATGAGTAAAATCCAATAGTCTTTAAAATTGGTCATTCCGAGTATAGATTTTGTACACAGTGTTATTGAATCAAGAGTTTTATTTAAAGTGACCTAAAAGTAGGGAATGTATTAGTACAGTCAAATCGAAAGCAGGAAGTGAGGAATAAAGAAAGAGAAGAAAAAACAAGAATAAAGGGAAGAGAAAGAGAAGAAAAAGGGAGAAGAAAAAGAAAAACAATAATGGGAATAAAGAAAAGAAAGAAAAAAGGAATACAAAGACAGAGATAAGGGAAAGTGTAACATATAGTGGTCAGTCGATATAGTTTGAAAGTAGGAATGGGGAGATAAGTGTGATAGAGAGAGAAAGGTATTAGAGTGGAGAAAGAAGGAATGGGAGGTAATGGAGAGATAGGTGTAAAACGTAAAGGAGTGTCCAATATGTGGTGATAGAGTCTAAGTGATGGGAAAGAGGGAGGGGTAGAAGTATGGAATGAAGTATTTAGGAATATAGCTGGTTGGACAAGTCAGTGCTAGTGGTAGAAGAAAATTGATGGGAAGATGTATATATATGTATATATTAGACATGTATAAATGTATTTATTTATACAGATATTTATACATATCAACACCCAGATGTAAACATATGCATGTATTAGACATGTATATATGTATTTATTTATACAGATATTTATACATATCAACATCCACACATACAACTCATACTCATATGTATATGCACACATGTACACCCACATATACGTGTATTTCTATGAGCTCACTGACGTAATTTTATGAAACGCCTTGCACAGTCTTTAAGTCGATAACATAATCCTTTTAATAACATGCAATAATAGATTCTCTGAAGGCATTGACAGAATTGTAACTCTGTGTATGAATTTAATCAAAGATAGACTAGGTTAGTGTTACAAGTTAATATATACACTGTGACACTTGAATGGTTAGGACTGGCTATTTAGTGCTTAGGAGTTTTCTAGAACATCATTCTGCAAACAGTATCGAACATTAACAATGTTAAGAATGGCCTCAAGAAAAAGAAAGGCATTAAATTATTCGACTAATTTCTCCTTCGATTGTGAAATACCTGGAATTTAATCATAGATACAATTTTTAAACCCTAATTAACTATTTGAAGAAGCTGAATAAATAGGAATATATATGTGCGTGAATATATATATATATATATATATATATATATATATATATATATATATATATATATATATATTATAAGGTTTTTAAACTTTTAAATTTTCATCCTCTGGGAAAATTATTATATATATATATATATATATATATATATATATATATATATATATATATGTGTGTGTGTGTGTGTGTGTGTGTATGTGTGTGAGTGTGCGTATGACTTTTAGTGTTAATTTTGACTCTTATTTTTAGCAATCGCTGGTGCTACTTTGCATCATTTTTTTGATTAATTCCTTTTGGTTTTTAATTTCTAGCGAGCCACATTTACTATAATGTGTTTAATATAGCTTAATATATTAATATATCACCATTGTATCATTTTGTATAGATGTACAGGGTGCCGAAGTAATTTGAGGACATACATTTTTGGGATCATTACTGCATTTTTTGCTAACTCTCTATAATTATTCTTTCAGAAATTAATTTTGGCAGACTCTCACCTTACGCTAGAACTGAAGTGGCATGCTGTTATTGTGGTTATATATGCTGAACGTAGCGATATAGAAATATCTGGAATTTTAAAAGTTGCCAGATCTTTCGTCTACAAAGTTTATAAGGAGCCAGAGACTGAGGTTGGCAACTTATCAGTAGTATCAAAGCAGAAAAAAAGCATTCTAAACGTTCTGAAATCATCAGAGCACCCGAATTTATCCAGTAGGGTCAACAGTCCATTGATTACAATCCCACAAAGTCTATGAAATCAATTGCAATATATATACATGTTTTAGGAGAAACAGTCAGAAATGTTGTCATTAGATATATGTCTTACATGATGAGAAATGATTAATTTGTCAGAAAAAAGAACAATCGAAAATCACTACATTAGATCTAAAATGTTCTTAAACAGACTGAAGGCTGCAACAGATTTGATTTGGTTTTCCACAAACGAGGAAAACTTCGACCAAGATCAAAACGTTAAGAGAAATAATTTTATGTTTGTGTATGTGTGTATGTATCAGAATGTTTCATAGGTGAAAAGCAGTAGTAGTATTTCTGGTAGTAGTAATATTTCTAGTCGTAGAAGTAGAAATTGCAATAATAGTGTATTGATGGGTCAAAACAACTTTGGGTATATACGCCTCGCTTGAATCCTGTTTTTTATTTTCAGATTCGAGAAAAATTTATCGAAAATGAATTCAGAGTGAGTATAAAACAAAGCATATCTCCACCTCACTGTTCGTGTTTCTGAATTAATTTACCTCCTTATTTCACACTCCTTGTATTTCCTGGTAGTTCTTGGAAACGTGGTGTATCTGTCATGGGCACCATGCTATCTTTTAATCTCCTTATTAAAGATTTTAAAGCTCTGATATCGATTTTGCTTTCCTTTTATACTTACATAATTGTTTTAGGGCTCAGATATTGACCATCGTGTTTTTGTGGTATTTAGAATTATTTCCTTTCATTCGGATGCTATATAAATGCCATCTGTTAATTTCATATAACGTGTCATTGTAAAACAGACAAAATATATGAAATACAAATAAAATTTAATATATGAACTAGTAAATTAATCTGTGAAATTGGTATAAAGAAGTAGAAACCAACAAAAACTTTCTTCCATAGCAACGAAAGGCTGCGCCACTGCCGCAAGTATTTCATTTCTCTGTGATCTACTATGCACAAGAGAGTCTGATCGGAATCCCATCTCTCAATTCGTTTCAGTGCTGACATCAATAAAATGCATATGCTCACGCAAATACTTCAAATTGGCGCCAGACAAAAAGGAAAAAAATAAACAATATAGGATACTAGAGGAATGACATATTTTTACAACAGCATTAATAAGATATTTTATGCAGCTGTATTTCTTCAGATGAATTTGGAAATAGAAATAGTGATGAAAGGATTCGAGATAACACTAGTAATTACTCCAAATACGGCAAAGAATGGTTTTACTTAATACTTCAAGAATATTCCAACTTTTCTTAGATACAAACAACACTATCACAGAAAAAAACAAAGAAACACAATTTACACATACTGGCACGCATATATTTACATGTATATATGTATATCTGTAGTAATATATATACACAGACACAGATACGCGTACAGAGACACATATACACGTACTAACAAACATGTATATATGTATAAGTAGAGTGTAGAGCAAGATGAAGATTTTCAATTCTTAATCAAAGAGGCAATGTTTACGCATATATTTTTACCTTATTCTGTTTACCAGCACATTTATCTTTGTACATATACTTCACACACTAATACATAATACATTATATATATATATATATATATATATATATATATATATATATATATATATATATATATATATATATATATAGATAGATAGATAGATAGATACATATGTATGTATATACATATATATGGACGTATTTGCGTGTATGTATGTCTCTGTGTGTGTTTGTATGTACATCAGTACGTAAATACAGGCGCAGGCGCCGCTGTTAGGTAAGAGGCTTGCTTCCCAACCACATGATTTTGAGTTCAGTCACACTGAGTGGAAACTTGGGCAAGTGCCTTCCTCTATAGCCTCGGCCAACCAAAGACTTGTGGGTGGATTTGGTAGACGGAAACTGAAAGAAGCCCGTCTATATATATATATATATATATATGTCTGTGTCTGTGGATGACTATTACTTCCTCTTTGCTTCCCAGAAGCACTGCTGTCGCCAGCCAAGCCACGTCTATTTCTGGGGAAATTTCCTCCACCTTGACTCTGGCAGTCCTTCTTCCTAGGTGGACCAATTTGTCCGTCATCATGGCTGTCACCGTGTGTTCCTTAGCTTTCTCCGTACTTCTAAAATGGACGTTTACAGATCCGAAATGGCTCCCTCTGGCGAGATGAGTTATATCTCGCTAAATTGGCCTCAGTGTTCTTTCAAATACTTCCGTTGCTTTCAATGTAATCTTCTTGTCAATCATTTTCTGCATTATTTCCACGGGTGGTGACAATTTAACATTGCCAACATCCCTATCCAAACTTCTCATATTCTTCAGGTTCACCGTCTTTCTACGAAATTTCGTTCCTTCCACGAATGTCTTTCTTTCAAAATACCTGTTCATTTTCTGCACCGCTCTCATGAGCTCATCCTCCGATGATGACAACTCGTATTCGCTGATTATACAGAATTAGCCGAGGAATACCTGGCCATCTCTCACAGATAGAAAGCGCAACAACTGAACCGCCACAAAGCAGCAAAACCAATAGCAACTCCAAGCAATCAAACAGAAAATACGCACAGAGCAAAATTTCATGAAAATATGTTTCTATTGCCCACTAGGGACCAACGAAGGGGGGACATTACAGGTAGCGTCACTTACATCCTTCATTCCTTCGTTCACCGGCATGCCAATGCCTTATTTTTAGTTTTATTTTTTAGTTCAACGTATCTTATTGTTTCTGGTATCTCTCCCATATTGCAGTCAGACCTCAACATTGAATAACCACTTTTGTATTCGTATATTACCTTCAATCTACTCTACACACCGCAGAATATTTGTGCCATGATTTTCCTTCTGAGTTCACTCGTTTTTTTCCCTTCCACTTTGCCATTTTAATTAACAAGTATGTATCAACTTCCTCAGACATTATAAATAAATAACAACTGGGAGGGGAGGTTTGTGATTTCTTGTGTGCCTGCGCTTCTTTTTCCTATTTTTTGACGGGAGGAAATGGGTGTGTTTGGTGTCTGCAGAGTGAGGGTTGGGCAGAGAGTGTATAGATGGGATGGGTGTGGGTTGTGGTTCCTGTTCATCTTGACATCTTTCTTTCCGCTTTCTCCGCTTCACCACCTTCCATGTTTCTTCTTCCATCTTCCCTGCTGTTTCTTCCATCTTCACTGCTGTTTCTTCCATCTTCTCTGCTGTTTCTTCCATCTTCTCCGGTTCCTTTTGATGTTCCTCCCGGCTTTCCACGCAATCAAGCAGGAAACACGCACAGAGCAAAAGTTTATACACCGCCAGATGGCTAATTTGCCAAAATATTTCCGTTGGGATCGCGACCTGTTGCATGACGGAATTTTGTCAGTGAACAGGTCGCATCTTCAAAGCGACGAGAATATATTGGCAAAGTAAATTTAAATATTGAAGTGAATCTAACGGTTTTTGTGTTTCTTAAATGGCTTATAAACACCTTCAACGCTGCAATTGTCTTTGTTTCAACCCACGATCTCAGATCAGGCCACTTGCTATGTAAGTACATCTCCGTA
>NC_142940.1:23307525-23350025 GCF_046866305.1 Octopus bimaculoides
TAAGAAAAAGTGGAAGTGGATTGGTAGCACAATTAGAAAAGACACACCAAATGTAGCGAAAAGTGCTTTACAGTAGAATCCGGATGGATATAGAAAGAGGGGTAGACCTAAGAACTCGTGGCGTAGATCAACACAAACGGAACTAGAGAAAGGGGAACATTCATGGCAGAGTATAAGTAGAGAATTGAAAAATTATGCGACATGGAATTCAATTATATGTGGCCTATACTCCGCGTTGGAGGGTTAAAGGCAAGAAAGAAGATATATATATATATATTTGTTAGAATACGTAAGGAATAGAAAAGGGGCAGGCTGTGGCATGCATTTCAGAGTGAGAAACTGAGTAGATTTTGTTTTTGTGGAGTTTAAGGAGAGAAACTATCCGTACATGAGTGGATATTTTATACGAACTTGCATAATAAAATAGTAAAGTGAATTTTAGAGGCTAATGGCTATTCTAAAAGTAAGTGTTATATATTGTTTCCGAAAATTACAGTGTCTTTACTATAAAATGTTGGGGACAACGGTGTGAGAAAGAGCCGTCTCATTTTTACAGAACATGAATCTTATATACGTATAACTAGAATTGCTTAACTGTCTTTTAGTTAACTACTGTTTAACACAAAATTGTCTGATTTTTGCATTGAACAGTTACCAGTGATAGAACTATTTGGTTTATATAAACGCATTCGATTGCTTCCAGTGAACTTTGTATATGTAACTTTTTCCCAGAAAACCCACTCACACAGAAGTAAGCAAACATAACTATTATCTCTCTCTCTCTCTCTCTCTCTCTATCTATCTATCTATCTCTATCTATCTCTATCTATCTCTATCTCGCTATGTGTGTGTGCGTGTGTGTGTGTGTGTATGAGTGTATGTGTGTATGTGTGCGTGTGTGCGTTTGTGTGTGTGTGTGTATGTGCGTGTGTGTGTGTGTGTGTATGAGTGTGTGTGTGATGATTGATAAACTACAAAATACAGTAACTGAAAGTTTTCCAAATATTTATAATGCCGATGATAAAAGATAAAGGCTGTTTGTAGAAAAGAAACTGAAAGCAAATATTTTACAGAAAAAAAAAATCTTTATAAATGAAACAGTGAATTATTTCTGAAATTAAATATATATTCTGCTATGTTACTGCTTAATACAAAATTATATTTAAAGCAAAGAGGTTTCATAAAAAGACGTTTATTATTATAATTAATGGTTGTGTTTGATTTTTAACCAAACGTATATTGGCAAACTAGCGTCTAACGTATAAATCATTATTTAAGAATATTGAAAGCGAAAGGAAAATAAAGATATATCATAAAATGATATCTTTCGAACTAAAATAAAAACATTTTGTATTTTTTTTTTTTTTTGTAGTTTACTTATAATCGGTTTAGAAAATATCTTGTCAAATAATTCATTTTTAAAAATGTAATTATTTAAGGTAAAAATGTTGCAAATATATGAAATTGGAAAAAATCGATACACAGATTCACGCACACACGCAAATACACATACACGTACGCACGCACACACACACACACACACACACACACACACATGCGGGTTGTATATGTATACATACTTGAAAGAAAGCAAATAAATGAGATGAAAATCATGTAAATATATTTTTCACATGATTTCCAATGTGCCTTTTCAATTGAATATATTGTATCATTAGAAGCAGTATTAAATACTTTGGAAAAATGATTTGTGTTTGTTTACGCAATTTAGAAATCTGAAAACGCAGATGAATTTGACATGTCAATGTATTCTTCATATGTCTGCCTACATATCCGATCTTGTTAATCTATATATATATGGGACTGATTAAAATTAACCTGGTAATTTAGTATCGCTGGTATAGAGACGAAAGATTATCTGCATCGCACAGTTCCATGATCAGACTACAGGCAAAATCAATTCCAACGACTCGCCACTTAGAATACTGTAAATACCAAATTAATGTTAAATTCTTAGACGTATCTCTGACTCTAGAGGTAGGGACTTACGTTTACACAAACCAAATTATTATAGAAACTAAATAACATTAGGAGCCCTATCTCTGCCCCGTAGTATAACACTATACCACGCGATAGAACATTCAGTACAGCGCATGAACACAGTAACGACTCCAGGATAAGAGCAAAAAGATAATCCGGTGCACACAATCATTGTTTTATAATGTTAAGGCAAGAAGAGATATAATCTATTCTTAGAGCTAGATTAGAATTCTCAGGCGCAGGCATGGCTGTGTTGTAAGAAGCTTGTTTTCCAATCACATTCTTTTGGGCGCAGTCCCATTAGGTGGCAACTTGGGCAAGTGTTGTTTACTCTAGCCTCATGCCAATCAAGGCTTTCTCAGTGGATTTGATTGAGGAAATCTGAAAGAAGCCCGTTGTACATATATATATATATATATATATATGTGTGTGTGTGTGTGTGTGTGTGTGTGTGTGTGTGTGTGTGCGTGCGTGTGCGTGTGTGCGTGTGTGTGTGTGTCTGTGTGTGTGAGAGTGAGTGTGAGTGTGTGCGTGTGTGTGAGTTTGTGTTAAATCGTCTAACACGTTCGCGCGTGCAAAATCTTTGTCCTGCCCAGTTCTCTTGATTGACCGTTGAAATCCAGTGCGACTCAACCTAGATTATAATCCATTCAGAGCCAATAAACATCCTACCTACCTAGCTACCTACCTACCTACCAACCTACCAGGCTGCTGAATTTTGCAAGTGCTATTACAACCATCTACCAGTTACCATTTTGCATTCTTTTACATGGCTTGTGTTTTAACTGTAACGCCTGCAATACTGTTCATATTATACTACATGGATTTTCTTTAAGAAAAAGTTAGAACACATATGAAAGTTGTATACTAGGCATTCAAAAGCAAAACTTGTACTGCGCCTTATACATGATTTTCCCATGTATAGAACTCAGATACATAACTGGTAGTAAATGGCATTAACACACACAAGCACACTCATATGTTTAAATTATATCTTTGGTGAGTTAACTTGAGATTCCTTGAAGACACTGTAACCTTAATATATTTAAGATATCCTTGGCCTGATGAGTAACTTGTGGAGTACGCCTCATGGAATAATTATTAGAGCAGAGGTTCTGCTACCTAGGAAACATACGTAGCGTGGATTTTACCTACTCCACTCCCTCATTTTGGATTTGTTATTAGCATTCATAGCAACTCAAATTGCTAACCGTGAGCAATAAAACCTCTTTTTTTATCTTATCAAACATCGATATGGGTAAAGCCTACAACCTTGGACACCAAAAATTATTATTGTTGCTAAACGTTGATCTTTATATTTACGACGGACTGCTCAAAGCTTACAAACTTCATACACTTAGATCATTGGACCTTATAATTTACACACACCCATACACCCCCAAATCTCCCCCACACATGCACACACACACTCCTCTCTCTCTCTCTCTCTCACGCATATATGATTGATAGATTGCTAGATAGGTAGTTGTATGTATGTATGTATATATGTATGTATGTATGTACGTATGCATATGTGTGCTTGTGTATGCATGTTTTCACACATATAAACCTCAAATTTATACAGAAAGACAAACTGATTGATCGAATGCATACATACACTCACACATGTATATGAATGATATCTATCAGCATGACTTTTTGTGTGTATATGTTTGTGCTAATTTTGTGTTTATAAAAATCAATTCATCTATTCATTTCTTGACACGAAAGTCATAATTTGTCTGGTGTAAGTAATATCAAAAGTGAGTTACCATTCTCCAGTTTAGATGAATATATCACATTCAATCATTCAGAATTTCGTTAATACATTTTATATACTTAATTTGGAATTATAACACATGAATATTAAGAATACAGCAGCAGGATAAATTTGTCTGTTTTAATGAAATATTAAACAGTTCTGATATACAGTTGCACAGTTTATGTATTTTAAAGGTGTACATTAACTTTCAATTAACTCCGAAACCTGTGTCAATGTTGCACAATCATTTTCTGGAAGTTTCGTATTTGCACGATATTTGATATTTATAATGATCTTCTGAATGAATTACATAATTGATAATCATTGGAAATTTTATAAATTTGCTACTACATTTCATATGGAAACATTATAAGCAAACTAGATCACGTTGCGAAATATTGCAAGTTGTTCTTGTATTTGATGATTTAAAATAAGCTTTTCAATTGAAATTGCAACTTCTTCGAAGTTGCTTCAGTTCCAAGTTGAAATTATTTAAAAGCAATATCTTGAAACAGTGTACTAGATATTCTATGAACAAAGTGAATAAACGTGTCTAACAAACATGTATATATTTATTTCTGCTGCAGATATGCATACTATTAAACGTAAATAATGATAACTGTGTCTAATTTTGGCGCAATATTAATGAGAAAGTTTGTAAGAACGAAATATCGATACCACCTACAGAAGTACTTGACTGCTATATCTTTTTGACACATGGAGTACGAAAATCATGATGTTTGTCATCAGGATTTGAATTCATAATATATAGGGACAGAATAACTAGCTTTTACAAGAATGAAATAAAAAGAATTTCTTTTTATAAGTGTGTAAAATTGAAATGTAAAATAGCACAGTGTTTTAAAAGTGACAGCTGACATTGACGACAGAAATATAAGTTGTTGTTTATAGCTCTGTTGTTCTATTTTTCTCAGTTTCTGGAGTTCATCTAGGCAGAGTGTCCACCAGGAATCGATATTGCTAGGAACATAGAATCTACGCTATACATTTTACGCTATTAGTCTCAAGACATTTCTTTCAGTACTTTTGATAAGACACAATTTCACGATATTTCTGTGAACCAGAAGTCATTTGATTTGTATGTTTATTGTTCATTGATGTTCTACCTGAACACTTGTCATTCCAAGAAATCTTTTTCGCAACTATATACTCGTACTGTGCCACAAAGTTTACAACTATCGAATAGCCTACGTCGTTGCCAATATCTTGGGCTCTGACTCTCGTATTTTTTCGTATTGAGTATGCGTACATAGCAACTTGGTCGGCTTGTTCGTCGAACACTTTGATGGAAATACCAATGCATGAAATATAGTCTTACATTTTAATTTTTCCTAGGTGTGTATTAGAAAATTTAATGCGATATAAAAATATCAAAGACAGATTAAATGTAAAAATATGTTAGAACACAAAATGCTGATAGAGACTCTTTGAACTTTCAATGGAAACAACCAAGAAAATACACATGTAAAGCAACAATATGCTCTATGCTCCAGATTTATTGACAAGCAGAATAAAAATATATTACAATTGATCAACTAAAGTTAAAATTGAGCACGACATGATACAATGAGTAGAGCAAAAGAAAATAATATCGATAATCGTACGACACTATAAAAACCTACCCAGGGACCATTTAGCATTTGGTCAATGATCTGAAGTTCGTCTACAAAATTCAACATGATTACATAATATAATAATAGCCAAACATTATCAAATCGCATGTTAGTGTCTTCAAACAGACACACTGGATGATGTGGTCCCTGGATAAAGGGACATAAAAAGAAGTAGGATACGTACGTATGCAATAGCTTTGTTCATATGCTTGTTATAACGCCGAATAGTAGCAACAAACGAACAAACAACTCCATGCAATGGAGAATAAGTGTAACAGACTCATTGTGTTCCTAGAAGCCCACCACATGAATAGCAGTAGATTGAAAGCTCTATCTTATTTAGCAACATAAATATCGAGCGGAACCCGATACTACATCTAAAGCCCTACATCCGTACCACTCCAAAATGGAAAGAATTTATATAACATAATATTGAAGGAAAATGAAGGAAAATCCTTAGCGAAATGGAAAACTGAGGCACACCTGAAAAAATGTAATTATAAATACATCAAAGGCAATTCAATGCTCAGTGGATCAGAAAGCAAGGAACTCAAGGATGCACGAAATGTATCCAACCAGAATTGTCAGACTTTCTGCTTTCGGATGTAAGCATATCTCCATGACCTATGGACACATGACAGCAGGAGACAAGAAACTGCTAAATGCATGCGAGCCAACACGTGAATGGATAATACAACATAAATAACTTCGAAGAAGCAGCATAAAAAAAACAAAATAGTATATTAGAAGTCTCCACCACCACCACCAAGTCATAGCATTATAACATGGAATTAATATGAACATCACTTATATCCACTCGCAGCTATAAGCCGGTTACCTAACTAAAGAAGAATAATATATCGCCAGACGAACGGAAATCTACTTGAAAGAGGAATATATTTGTATGGATCAGCTAGAGATAAACCGAAATATTATAGAAGACAGCAACAAGACGAAAACAATATTTAGCGAATCCCTGCTTCATTACTGGATTGATAGCTGCAAATTTGATACTGAATTTTCTATACTGTCTTTGGATGAAGGTATACTACCGAAATGTCGGAACTCCACTTGTAACAAGGTGCATCGACTATGGCATGTCAAAATGGAAAACAATCGTATTAGAGAAGTGAAACAAGATATAATTACAACCATTTCCATAATGACTAGATGAGACATGTTTGAGGGAGACTTATTACCTTCTTTAACTATGACTATTACATTATTATTAAATCTATTGAGTACATCACCAATCACGCTAATAAATCTAAGAACAAACACACTAGGATCTATTTCCTCTGTTTGAAGGACATACAATTTAACAAGAGTTAATAACATGTTAAAAATCTAATAATAATTATAATCAGCAATAAGATTAAGGACTCGTGTCACATTGATCTTTGGCGGAGTTCGGATTTGTTTTGCGCTTAAAGCAGAACTACCTCAGTGCAATCAATTTCAATAAGCAGTGGATATTCAGATGTGAATATTCGTAAAAAAACATTACTTTTGTTAATATTATCTACAGTAAGTATAATATATTGATAATAACAATTATAATATAGGTGGTTACATGTATGAACTAGCTATAAAATTAAAATTAGCACTAAGCAAAAGGACGCACTGGGCGTCTAAACTGTTTAGAAATAGGAGAAAAAAACCCCCATAAACCATCAAAAAGCACTGAAAATGTAACATAGAGTAACAGTATGCACGCGAACGGTTAAATAATTAGAAGCATACCATTGAAGATTGTGTCATTCGGATATTCGTGTACCATGGTTTCAAGTTTAAGCCCACGAGACTCAACTCTCTTCAGCACAACTTACTGAGACGAAAACATTGAAAACAGGTCACGCTGATCTCTGGTGGCGTTAATCTTATAGCTATTTGATGTTATTTCATACCTGTAACTCTCTTTATTATTGTTGCTTTTATTATCAATATGTTATATTTACCGCAGATAATATTAATAATATTTTTACGAATATTCACATCTGAATATTAACTCCTTATTAATAATAACTATAAATTCAGCTAAAATATAAAGACAAGTATGCGATTAGACAAATGTATCATAGCTATTACAAAATAAGCAAATTAACTAAAAGTTAGAAAATTACTTTAGATGCAGTCAAAGAAATCACATAATCTGATGAGATCCACTCATTTAAATAGTAAGTAGTGTAAACTGCTAAGCTACATCATACAGTAGTTAAGGGAAATATTATAACAGAATATTACAGAAAATGATGACAAAAATAGAAGATACTTAGTAGTAGAATCAGTAGGTATCCCAAGTATAAAGCGTGACATCAAGGAACTAAACTGTAAAGAAACTGATGTATTATCTTAAGCACAAACATAAAAAAGGAGAGCAAGGAACTAACAGTGTACTTCAAAGCTGATGTAATTAGACTGCAAAGGGAGACAGTGCAAATGAATATTATAATTCTACAATAAAGTGAAAAAGAATAGAGTAAAAAATAAATACTTATAACAAAGAAAAGAATATTATTAGCCTGATAAACATACGCGAAGGAAACGAAAATGTGTATGTTTATATAAGGAGATAATTAAGTATAAACCGGAAAGTAACAATACAGAAGAAAAAAGTATTTTTATATAAACAAAAGAGCTGAATAAGTTAATGAAAACAAGAAGTAATCAAGACGTAGCTCCAAAATAAGTTGATGCAGATATATATAAATAAAAAAAAACAAAAACATCAAATATAATCGGGACCACAAATAATATGATAGCGGAGAAAAGTGTGTGAAAGATGAATGACAACAAATGTGCATACGCTCTGGGCTAAAACCAAAAATGAAAGTCCGATTTAGTTGTAGATTGAAAATGCTCGTTCAGAAATAATTACAAAGCGATATCAGAAAAAAAAATCAACTTAACATGAAGTGAAAATTATGCAATCGATACAATGAAATAGGATAACTTACCGTATCATAACAGGTTGACTGACCTCTGCTAGACCGCGAATATAGTCGCAAAAATGATCTGTCTGACAGTTACACCCCCAGGGCAATACGTAGAAGCTTCAACACGGAAAGGGATGACGGTATATGAAACCAGCAGTATATGTCAACGATCTAACAGCAATCCTTAATACTATGACTGACAAAAGTTTAAATGTATTACTGCTAAAACTCCGGATACAATATCTGAGGACAGAAACAATAACACCTCTTTTCTGATAAGTATATTGTCCATTTATGACATCAGAAATGTAGCAAAGGCGATGGAGAAAATGCCAAACTTCAGCTTAAAATGAGTATGAAATTGAAAATGCGAACAAAATTATAGGAAACACAAAGTATGTTTTGAAAACTATATAAGCAATACCAAAGCTGACATTTTCGTACCCTATCCAAAGCATCGGCCTGTTAGGAACATGTAGCAACGTGTACTCTAGTAAATCACCACCAATCGATATAGCACAACACAAAGCCTACACAATCATTGCTCAACACAATAAAGGAAGAAAACGATCTTCCATAATTTATGCCCAAAATTATAGAGATTACCAAGAAGGACAATAACTTACATTTCGATAAAACCCTAACATTCCTGAACATGATAATGTAAGTTTAGTAATAATTGAATAGCTACAATAAATATGAGTTCACCTTAAACACCAGTGAAACGACACCCCATGTCAAAGTGAAAACTTTCGGCGAAATAACATCGAAAATAAACTTTAAAAAACACAATCATGGCTAAACCAAGTTTTAATGAAAACAAACATGAGCAGCAATTTCACCAGCAAAACGAAAGACCATATGCAACAGCCACATTTGTTATAAAGGAAAATGGTTAATTCCTCAAAATCGTTATTACATGACGTCAACTCCTTATTGAATACGACTATTTTAAAACACATACGGTATTGTTTCAAGAACAACATCATCGTAGCTGTGTGTCCCATCGAAGAATCGTGACTGCTCACAGCTCTATTGTACAATCATTATGTTCACATGAGAGAAAAACTATGAAAATGAAGGTATGCAACCGTTACAGATGCACACCATTCCTGAATCAATCTAATGCTGCTGACAAATTTTGAAAGGTTTGTTGAGAATAAATGGTTCTAAATAGTTCCTGTGCACGAAATCGATTAAAGGCAAGGAAGTGTGCTGCGTCCATATTTGTTGATGCTTTAATTTTTGTCATGATCATCCAACACCGCGTGGGACGATAAGAAACTGAAAAATCATGAAAAATTATGAGAAGAACAGGAAGTACATTACTTTCAAATTATTCCCACTGCCTACTTGTTTACCAACTTAAACATTTCTATATCTCAGTAAAACAGGAAAAGATAAACGTAAGAAGAGAGCATGTAAAGCAAATGCTCAAAAACAGAATGTTAGAAATTCAATAACGAAAACACATAACTGCTAAAAGTAGGAGACGTAAAGAAATAGGAACCCGGCAAAAGTAAAAAAGAACTACCCCAAATCAAAGGGCGTTTGAAATAGGAGATTTTCATGAAATCGGAAAAAATCAAGTAGTATGAAGAATGAATCTTTGAAGAAAACAAATATTTCGTCACCAACCCCAAATGATTTTATCGACTAGGTAAACGTAAAATAGAAATCAATGCAACTTTAATATCAAGTGAAGTATAAATTCTGTGGTTGATTCAATCAATTACTTCGCTTCCGAAATCCTTTGTAAATTAAGAAGACTTACACTATGTTAGATAAGAACAAAAGAGAAATCAGATGAGGTAGATCAAAGACGGGCAAATGAATAGAAATCAAGCAAATTGACACAAGTACAGCATGCATGAAAGAGAATGTTAGGAAAGAATATAAATGCATTAAATTGGAACTTAAAACAGAGCTAACTGAAAAGAATAAGATAATCAATAAGCTAGCC
This sequence comes from Octopus bimaculoides, assembly GCF_046866305.1. Lineage (NCBI taxonomy): Eukaryota > Metazoa > Mollusca > Cephalopoda > Octopoda > Octopodidae > Octopus > Octopus bimaculoides. Next base: position 23,317,819 of record NC_142940.1, read on the forward strand.
GTTCAAGTAAAAGCAAAAAAAAATAGTTATAATATTCTGAACTTGACGCTAAACTAATGTGTAAGACGAAAGAGAAAATAAAAAAAAGGAAAACTGTATTTAAAATGTGGCTCACTATATAAATCTTGGAAAGTGTTTATTTATCACGAATCCAGGACAGAAATACAATGCAACTAATAAAAATAATAAATTATAAAAATAACAATCATCTGCAGAGAAATATATACCAAAGTAGAAAAATTACAAATAGCTACAAAAATGAAACAAGCACCAAACCAGAAGGATATAAACCGTCAACATTTTGCAATGACATAGAACAATAACTGCAGTACATAGTTCTTTGGGAGAAACAAGTGTACTGTCTCTAAATGTCTAGTGTGAGATAAACAATGTTAGTTGAAAGTTCGCAACATAGATGGTACTATCGTACACTGGATATTGCGCAATTTATGACCAACCAGATGTCGTTTTACATTGCGATAATGCAATTCTGAAAGACAAAACAAAAAGTGGCTGCATGATTACAGTCGCCATTATTCGTGTTGTCCTAATCGAGTGCTTTCGATTAGCGGTAATATTGGGGACTCGTAGCACTAAGACAACAGCCCTGTTTGTTAAATTCATCCAGTATCTTCTATTGGTTAGATATTTCTCATTTCAGTCTATTGGATATTTTTCTCATTTAGTGGGTTATTAGTTAACTTCACCACAGGTCTAATTGTCTAACTCTGTGGAAATGTATACTTTTGTGGTGTTGGTGGTTTTCTTCTGTAGCTATTTCCGATGTTTCCGAGAATTCTGTTGCTGTTTACACTGCTATCTATGATGTGATTGTTCTTAATGGCGGAGCTTTCTTCGTTGGTTTTTCTCATTTTCCCCTCTAATCATACTGTTGCTGTTGTTGTTGTAAATGGTGTTGCTTTTCTTGCATCTGGTGCTTCTATCATTGTTGCTACGTTCAGACGCCGTAGCTGTTGCTCCATAGTCGTCGACGCTTTCGATATCGTAGTGTTCTGCATATTTGAGTCTCGCTTTCATAATTCAGTTTCCGTTTTGTTTTACTTCAGCAATAGGCAGTCCATGCCTCCTCAACAGCTCTTCAAGTAATATTCAGTTGTTCAGACAATATATGAACCGATTTATATTTTTTCAGGGTCATGCATCTGTAAATCAGTTATATTTTTTTCTGTTTGGTTCAAAAGCTGCGGTGTATATAACATTCATCCTTCTCGTAGTCTTTTTATGAGTTTTTCTGCTTCCTCCAAGTCCGGCTGGTTTTTTTTTAATGTTTTTTTTTTTAAATTTCTGTTCAATTGAAATAAATTAAAAGTTTCTGCACGACCAGCAAATGACGTGTTACTGTCACAGATTATTACTAGTGAGTCTGTAATAGTTACCAATAATGCAGCTTTTGTCAGGAGTGGTGTGTGGTTTGTGGTTTGTGGTGGACGTCAAATGCACCAGCCAACTGGTGACTTTTTTGGCGTCAGTTGAGATTTTCTAGCTAGCTGTTCTCATTATTTCAACAGAGGTCTGCTGGTGCTGCTGTCTGGGCGTTGTTGTCGTTGTGGTTGTAATTGCTGTTCATACTGCTACGCCTGATGTTGTTGCTGTTACTGAATTTGCCGCAAATGCTGCTGCTACAGCCGTTACTGATTACTACATCTATGATATCATGTAGTGGTAGTTGTAGGCTGCAAACCTCAGATTCATCTTCAAAATAAGTGCTGTCCTAATTTTGAATAAAGAAAACAAGTGATCAAATGTTATATTTAATTGAAGTTTAGTCATCAATGTACTTTCCCTGATTATTTATGACGGAGCAAAGGAATGGAAACTTGGCAATACAACTGTGGGACAATTTTGTTAAAGCAAAGTGACTAAAAATCGGAAAATATCTGTTCTATACAAAGTAGGTTCTTTTTTTAAATGCGTGATATCTCAAAGTAGCATACACAAGGTGTCGAAACGCGCATCAGGAATCCTGGAAAAACACACCAGACACACTGATTACACAGTAAGTACATAAATTGAATAATTACCAATGAATGCAACTGTTCATACATCCATGTGCACATGCTAATATGTACAAGCAACATAAATAATGCCTACACGACCCACACGTACACACAGAAAATAAAGAAAAAAACACTTTCACGAGTGACGCCGAACCAGACAAAAAGAAAGTAACTTACAAAACGAATATAAAAATGAGCAACTTATTTCCTCAATTTAAAACATAACTAAACAGTAATACACGGAAACATAGCTAGCAAAAAAAAAAAAGAGGCAATTTTCGATCTATCAACCTACAATATTTACAAATCTCATGCTGGATCGGTTATTGCCCAGAACAAGAACCAGTAGAGATCCAAACTTGGGTCGAAAAGTCTGCTACTGGAACCAACTCACAAAAAAAAAAAAAATTGAACTAAGTGTGCTAAAATAACTTTTCTAAGAGGAAACCTGAAGTAAATAGTACCGACACTGCTATCATGGAGCTTGATCAACGAGGTAGCTATAAATACCAGGGGATAAACGAAGGAGATAGTATACAGCATGCTACTATGAAGGAAAAAATACCAAAGGCGTATTAAAGAAAAATACAACTCAGGCTAAAAGCTGAACTCAACTCCAAAAATCATATCGAAGTCATTTACACGCTGGCACTACCAGTAGTCCAATAAAGTTTTAACATCATTATCTGGAATCTTACAGAGCTCCAGCTCCTTCGCAGGAAGACAAAAAAACTACTAACATCTAATAACAGACATCACCTAAAAGCAGACATTGATCGTCTGTACCTACCTAGAAGTAATGGAGAAAGAGGAATGATGCAGGTAGAACTGTGCTATAAGACCTCTACAATAGCAATGAACAATTACTTGTCTAGTACAGAGGACTGGATGCTGCGTATTGTGTGCAAAAACAGCCAGAAACACATAGAGGAGCGGTGGAATCAGAAGTCTCTGCATGGACGGTATATACTTCGAAGCCGAAATGCTGATGTAGATCAACCAAGAAACCAATAGCAGCTGAGAAGCTCAGGACTGATAGCAATCTGAAAGATTCATATTGGCGGCACAAGATGAAACTTGTTTACCAAAAAATACCAGGCTAACGTTCTACAAAATGGCTCTAACACGAAATGCAGATTCTGCGATAAATTTGTGAACCAATAAACCATCTCGTCGCGATGTTCTGTGTTGACGCCAAAGGAATACAAAAATCGCCACGATAGTGTAGGACAGTATTTATGTTGGAAAATATGTAAACACTACAAAATCAGCACACCTGATTACCGGTATGAAAATCATCCTAAGCCAGTCGTTGAAGGTAAAATTGTCACTGTTTTCTGAGATTTTCCAGTCAACACCGACAGAAAGATCCAGGCTAATCGACCAGACAATGAATGTCATTAAAGACTGCGAAGCAAATACTTCTAGACTGATAGATGTATATGTTCCCACCGATAAATATATATGTGTAAAGAAACTTGACAAATTAAGTAAATATATGGGCCTGAAATTGAAATACAAATGATGTGGCATCTTAAAGCGAGAACTGTTCCTGTTATTGTGGTTACCACAAATATGATAAAAAGGAGGTCAGAAACATCTAGATAATGTCCCAGGAGCACCATGAGTCAGAGAAATACAACAGAATGTGCTGACAAGTACTGCCCACATCCTAAAAAAGACCATATGAATTTAAATGTATGTATTTTATTACATGAAGATAGTGCACAAGCTTTCAGTCATACTGTAACGTATTTTATCCTTCACTCACCCTAGAACGCTGGGTGTGTCTCGGCGAGTGATTGTAACAAACATGCAGATTAAGAGTAAATAATAATAATAATAATAATAATAATAATAATAATAATAATAATAATAATAATAATAATAATAAAAATAGAGAAAACAACATAGCATGGTATGTAAAAAAGCCACAGAACCGCTATTATTGGAAGCAAAAAGGTCAGGCTTGTGTAGGATGGAAGATTACAAAGATAGAGCACTGTACAAAAACTTCAGAATGAAACTGAAAATGGGTAGTTAAAGAAAGGAATGCATGGATAATTTCATAGGGGTGTTGAAGATAAGACAGAGTAAAAAGGGGGTTATAGCTGACTAAAAATGATTTAAAACCGGAAACGGAGACTGTAATCTGTGCTGCCCAAGGGCAAGTATTAAGAACCAATTACAGCAAATACAGAATAGACAACCCATCAGAAAGTAACAAGTGCAGAATTTGTGGAGGAAATGGTGAAACCGTATGGCAACCAGTCAATGTACACCCCTAACACAGAAAGAATATGATAACATAGCAAGGATTGTCCATTGAACACTTTGCAACAAGTATGTAATAGACAGAGCAAAAAGTGGTACGAACATAAACCCGAAGGCATAATCGAAAATGATAATCCTATGGGATTTTATGATTCAGTCGGCTATGAGATAGAGAATAGGAAACCAGACATAGTGTTAATTGAGAAAGAAAGCAAACGATACTGAATCATAGATATAGCATGCCCAGATGACAACAAATTATGCGATAAGGAAGAAAGAAAAGTCGATAGATATAACAGGCTAGCTTGGGAGGTTAAGCAGTTATGATCGCTGAAAAAGGTAGTAGTAGTGCCAATAACTGTCGGAGCCCTGGGAACAGTGACTAAAGAAATTGAGAAGTGCATGGAATAAATAGGGGCTGCAATAAGAGTGGAATACTTGCAGAAAACAAGATGGTGTTCGAAAAATAAAGGTTGTTACCTTAGTTCACTGGTAGTGAACAGCTGACACCGTAGTGTATCTCCACCGTTAGAAGCTGTGCACAGAAAATTATATTATTAATAATAATAATAATGATAAAAATGTTGATGATAATAATAATAATAATAATAATAATAATAATAATAATAATAATAATAATAATAATAATAATAATAATAATAATAATCATGTAGCCCCCACAATCTGGTAGAAACGAACAGTCTATTATACTGAGTTAATACTTTCTTTGATTCTCATTGTGACTACAGATAGCTTGGAGTTTGTTTGCTTACGCAGGGAAATGTTTTCTAGCAAGGAGTCATAACCAACTGTTCTGCCTTTGGAGCTTAGTTTTGTCCAAATTGTGATACCATATTTTAGAGGCAATATATTTTTTTAACCTAGCAATGTGTGTAGATGTGACGGTCGTAGTTTTTGCGGGAGAAGCAGCAGATGCGGTAGTAGTAGTAGTAGTAGTAGTAGTAGTAGTAGTAGTAGTAGTAGTAGTAGTAATGGTGGTGATTATGCTTTTTGTTATGGTCGCTGTTCGGCTTTCCTGTACATTATTGATTCAACGGAAGCCATTTTCCCCACTGATTTAGTATTTACTCAGCCATTCGTTTTTGTTAGTGCTTGCTTTGATTGCTCATCATTTTTTAAACCTGCAATGATATTTTGTTTTCAGGAATAATTGTCTCTATTTGGGTCGTATTTGACCATCTTGCCGCTACTCTTTGTGTTGAGGACCTCTTCCACTAGAATCAATACGACTCTGTAAGCGAAATAAAACCGAAAAATAATATCCTGACCAAATATAGTCGAAAATAAATGAAAATAAGCAGAAAATAGAATCCCACAATACCAGTAATATTCATGTCAGTTTTAGAGTGCAGCAGTATCAGTTTTTAGAGTGCTGATCAGTTTCAGGTATAACCAATGAGCAAGTCTCGGTTCTTAGTGGACCTAATTAAAAATACCTCCGTATATTGTAATCGAATGATAGTTCTGATTCACCAATGTACGTACATATAAGACTCTGATGGCATTTAGAGATAAGATGAAATCAAATCAATCCATTGGGAGAAGAAACCAGCGTTCCGTTAGATAACATGTTGGATATGTGAATATTCCATGCAGAAACAGCATACTTACAGATAGGAAAATAGTCATTCAGAGGAGTTAAAATATCTTTGCTCACAAAATGATAATAAATTTATCCATTCTCAAATATAATGTGAGAAAATATTTTTGTGGAATTATCAGGAGAGATGTTTATAAATGCCAATATGATAATAATAGTAGTAGTAGTAGTAGTAGTAGTAGTAGTAGTAGTAGTAGTAGTAGTAGTAGTAGTAGTAGTAGTAGTAGAGATAATAGTGGTAATGACGATGACGTCGAAGATAATAAAACGAGTAGAACAGCCACAGCCACAACAAAATCTTAATAGTCTCCAGCAGAAATATAATAACAGGGAAAAACTGTTAAAAAAAATTCCAGTCAAAGCCCCCTATAGAATTATATGGCCACTTCCTTAGAAATATTATCCACGAGACTGCCAGTTGCTGGGAATTCAGAGAATACACGTGGCAGTAGTAGTAGTTTTACTTCATCCCCTAATTTCTTCAATCCACTATTCAAATTTGTTCATTGAATAGAGGATTTTTTTATCACTAAATATTTCTCCACGCGGAAGTGAATAATTTAGCGTGTATGCAGATTATCATTTAAAACAGTAGTCATTCAAAATTAGGTGAAGTAAGTTTCCACAAAATGGGTTTCGGAATATTTAAGCAGGAATGTTTTGCGAACTAGTAAATACCCATGATGAACTTGAAAATACCATTCTAAGTCCTTTCAAATCTGCAATTGAAGGCAGCTGGGGAATTATGAATGTACAGCTGAAGAAATGAGAAGAAAATCTTTAGTATGAATGACTATGTAATTATCGTATGTAACATAATAACTAACAACTGGAAGTTGTGAAAATTCATCTATTACAATAAGCAATTCTACGGATATTTTTGTTTTAGATCATGCTCTTTTAAAAAAAAAATCTGCGATGTTGAGGTGAATTTGTTTCACCAATGAAATACAATCGAATGGCAGAATGAGAAACAACGTAGTAGTTATAATTTCTAAATATAATCTATATATAATAAAACTGTCTGTATGTGTGCATCGCTAAAACTTGAGAACTACCCAAGCGATTTCATTCAAATTTTAAACACGCCTTACTTATGGTCCATGCGGTGTCATGGACTAAAAATTCAGCTCCTTGCCTAATGCGAGGCCGGAGCAATCTTTTATCTCTGAATCTATTTCGTATAAGTGTCAAATGTGAGACAATTACATATCTATTGTAATGTGAGACAATATTTTCAGTGTTCATAGTTTCACTATGCACATAATATATACATAGTGAGACTATTAATACTGAAACAATTATCTCACATATATACATGCATATATATATATATATATATATATATATATATATATATATATATATATATATATATATATATATATATATATCCGTAATTGCATAATATTTTTATTTGTGTTGTTAAATGTTTTAATTCGGTCTGTTTTCCTCGCATACTGTTTTTCTCTGTTATATTGGTGCGCTACGATGGATTATTTAAGACTTGGCTCTTATTTCTAGCACCTAGATGCTCGTTAAGCATCATTACGATATTTCATAGCTCCTTAAAGCTATCATAACTGCGTTCCACCAATGCTACTACTGGTGATATCATCAAATTTTGAATTTATCCACAGATGATATGAACAGTAGTGACATCTAACTTCAAATCTCAGTGTTTGAATATTTCATTTAAATATATATATATATATATATATATATATATATATATATATATATATATATATATATATATATATATATACAAGAATATATATGATGATATATAAATTTATATGATGAACTACTTGGCAAAATTGTTAATTATTAATTCTATTATTAATTGACGATTCCCTGCCCTTATTCTTGTATATTTATATTTGATGGTTAAACCGTAATCCCTCCACACGGGACTTTTTTTCATACGGGACTATTTGTGACGCACATGGAATAGATTTCTTTGAGATGGGATGCCTGAACTCACTAGCCGATGAATTCGTAAGTGCCTTTCTTATCGTTGATTTTTGGTGTCGCATGGCCAAAAATTACCGTGAATTTTTTTAGAGACACTTTCAAATTTATCAGAATATCGGACTGAAGATTTGGAATAGAGAAATTTTCATTCTCTTAACCATGAAACGATCGTATCCGATTAACTAAAGACTTGTTTTGTTTATGCTTTTCCCTCCGGTTATTTGTTCTATGTGTGCCATAAATATCGCCATCCGTTTAGAGAAAAATTTGTAGTTTAGAATCAGTAGTTCTTTGAAAGCTATTTCTAAATTTTCAGTATGTTGGAGAAGCAACGCAATGCTAATCCCTGTATATTTATGATATATATACATATATAGGTTATGAGAGGTAATGGTGTCAAGAATACACAAAGGGGTTAGGTAATGCTGATTAAGTGCTATGGAAAGACTATAGTGAAGCTCCAAGTTCATTGATTAAGCGAATTAGAAGCCTAACGTAGGTCGTATATTAGCATGCATACACACACACACACACACACGCAAGCACGCACACACACACACACACACACACACACACACACACACACATATATAAACTAACAGAATAAGACCCAAAATCCAAGGGTGTGACAGATTTCAGAACATATATAAAGAGGTGTTACAGCTATTTCGGGAGAAATAGATAAATATTATGAGATAAATATTAATTCTATAATTTATCCTCGATATATTTTTACACATTAACCTAATAAATCCCCTAATATAAAGTTAAATTATTTATGAGTGGGAGCTGGCTATTAGTGTATTTATATATACATATATATATATATATATATATATATATATATATATATATATATATATATATATATATATATACATATATATATATATATATATATATATATATATATATATATATATATATGTGTGTGTGTGCGTGTGTGTGTGTGTGTGTGTGTGTATATGTGTCTCTGTGTGTGCGCTTGTACACACATCATCGCTTGACAACCAATGTTGTTGTGTTTACGTCCCCGTAACAGCTGTTTGGCAAAACACACCGATAGAATATTTACTATGCTTATAAGCAATAACTCCTGGGCTCAATTTCTTCGACTAAGGGCGATGCTCCAGCATGGCCGTAGTCACACGACCGAAACAATTAAAACAATGAAGATCTATGCCATCTTAATTCCGAGCAACGCCGGTTATCTCTGCTAGTTTCGTATATAATATAGATACCCGTCTGTATCAATTACTCATAGAGGTGTAATAAGAGAAATGTGAAATATTAGCCTGTTGCTGCAAGGCACGTATTTCTTCTGTAAATGCTGACTTTCTTTACATGAAATGTTTTGCAGCTTCAACATCGTTTCGAGGCAAAGGCTTCTGGGAGAGGAGTGATAGATATAATGCCAAACACAATACAGAAAGCCTATTTATGACAAACATTACAGATAGTAAGAAAATAATGGAAACAGATTCGAATACAATAGAAAGGTAATAAAATAAATGTTTTGAGAGCAATAAAAATGGTAACTATGATGGCAATTGAGGAGCTAATAAAACGAACAGAGATGATAATAAAATAACCGATAAAAGTATTTAAATGAAGGATTGTGCAAACTTTTGATGAGGATTTCGGAAACATAAGTTAATGAAAGATGATCAAGTTTATTTCGGAAAACAACAGACAATGATTAGTTCATAATTCAGTTGTTTTGGAAAGAAATATATTTGCCTATAGAACTTAGAGTGTGCTTGTGAGTTTTCAAAGGTGCTTAAATCAGAGAAAATTCCCTTACTTTTACAAATAGATTCCTGTTTGTAATATAAGGTAGTATCTTGACTTGGCGGACAAGGAAATGAATCTCAGCTAAACGCCATCCATAAAATTCATCCATGATACAGTGGCTGGATTACAGAATGAGTTTATCATCAATCTGTTTAAGCGTTCAAATCTGCAGTGCAACGAATCGGTTAGTATTTGTTTGTTGGAAACTGCTTGTTGAATGAACAGTATTTCTTTGTTAAACGCATTTAGGTACTGTAAAAATACTACAGATCTCTATGCGTTAGAATCTATTCTACACGGTCAAACCGAGCCACTTTACTTGATAAGATCCTGGTATCAGACGTAAGCGTGAATCAATTATAAAATCAAACATCAGTTTAAAATATTATTCTTTCCCTGGCAGAGATTTCTTCAAAGCAGAAGGTTAGACATTTCAGGATAAATTTGTAAATATACCCGGTTTGTTTCATTTTCATTTTATTTTATCTAGTTTCAGCTGTGGCCATGCTGGGGCACCGCCATTTGGTGTTGCTACACAATTTTACTTCAAGAATTGACATTTGGTGCATGAGAGAGTTTAATGCAGCTGCTCTCATCTGCACCTCCTGCCGTGAAGTTGGTTCATCTGGGAAGCTTTAAATATAAGAAACTATTTGATCCGCCGTTAAATGATCCCAGTCAATTCACTAGGAAATTTGTGCCTAAGTTTGAAATGTTGACCTACTTAGAACATATAAATATATCTATAAATATATATAAAGTCCCTTATTATATTTTCAGGTATAACATATCAGAAAAAAAAAAAAAACCAGAAAAATCTTTGAACGAATATTCTGAAAACAATTCCATTGATATATTGATATAAAGTAACTTACCATTGAAATCAAATTTCAGTATTGTTCCCGTTAGGAATTGCTTGCTGCAAAAAATGTTCTTTGCCAAATATGCCACAACACCTCACGTTATGCTGTGATTGTCTGACATATATTGTGAAATGCTTTGGAGATGCTTAATGCAATAATTGGAATGAAATATTAAGTACACTGTATAGAAGAATCAGATCTATCAATCAATTTTATTGCTTATCCTCTGATCAATAACTAAGTGTTTCAACAATGAACTTGTTAAATTGAAAATTACATTGTTATTGGCTTTAAGAAAATGATACTCAAAACTCCAGTCAATGATAAATAATTTTGAAAAAAAAAAAGAATCTTTTATTCTAATATAAATAAAAGCGCATTCTAGTGTTCTTGAAAATTATGAACGTTAGAGATTTCCTACCTGCGCTATAGAAGCATTTCTTGAGACAGCGATTTGCTGGTGGAAAAGTTTGGTAAATAATGTACAGATACTGAATTGAAGTACTTTTGTATAGAAATTACCGTGCGATTCATATAATTATGTTAAATAATGTGATATGTAACTACTATTGAAGTTCTGAAATAGTCTAAATAGAGATATTAGTATTTTGAACCAGCTGAAAGGAAATCATCAAGTTTATTGTATACGATATAATTCTGGAGCTGGAAATCTTACTGTAAAGCGTTGTTTGTTTAAAGTAAATATCTTCTTTGCGTCATGTTTCGTTCTATTTCTTATCCCAACTAATTTTTCTTTACATTTGAATGAAAGCAATAAAATTCTCTTTAAGATCAGTTATTCAAAGTTTTAGACGTCATAAACTGAGTAAAAAGAACAGTTTCTAATTATCTTTTTGGAAACAAAGTGAATAAATGATATGTGTTGATTTTTACCACACGCACATACACAAGCACGCACACATACCTACAGTCATATTTAAACCTACATATACAAATGTACAGAGAAAGCGTATTGGCGTACACATACTGAAATGTGCTTGTGTATATGTGAAAAGCTCTCGCTGTGTGATTAAGATGTGAAATTTAAGATCACGTAATTACAAGATTGATGTCAACTGTGTGGTGCAGATTCTTACAAGTTCGTGTTGGCCAATAACTTATAAGTCAAAGTTTTCAGATGGAAAATGTAAGGAAGACTATTCTTTATGAATGGATACATACATGCATACATACGTTTATATATACATACATTCACAAACATACATACTCACATACACACATACGTATACACTTATATATATATATATATATATATATATATATATATATATATATATATATATATATATATATATATATATATATATATATATATATATATATATGCACACGCTAATACACGACTTATAATCCCCAATCCTGTTTATACAACGACTGGGGCAAAACTAGTCGGTATACAGCACTTACTCGGTATTACCTGTATCCTTTTGGGTTTGGTTGATTCCAATACCCTCCTCAACCTTATGTATATATATATATATATATATATATATATATATATATATATATATATATATATATATATATACATATATTCTTTTATACTATTATTCTATTACTTATTTCAGTTATTTGACTACGGCTATGCTGCAGCACCACCTTTAGTTGAACAAATCGACCACAGGACTTATTCTTTACAAGCCGAGTACTTATTCTATCGAACACTTTTGCCGAACCGTTAAGTTACAGGGAGTAAACACACCAAAGTCGGTTGTCAAATGAAGGGGTTGAGACAAACACAGACATACACACAAATACACACACACACACACACACACACACACAGATATATATATATATATATATATATATATATATATATATATATATATATATATATATATATATATATATATATATATATATATATATATATATATATATATATATATATATATATATATATATAAATCCACTCAAAAGGCTTTGGTCGGCTCGGGGCTATACTAGAACACGCCTGCCCAAGTTGCCATGCAGTGGAACTGAACGCAGAAATATGTAGTTGGGAAGCAAGCTTCTTAGCATACAGCCACTCCTATAATTTCAAAATTTATTGCAAAGGCAAATGATGTGATATATTTATCGAAGTTGTTCTATGTATTCAGTGGCTGTCAAATTTTTTAACCACATTACATTTGTAATTTTTCAGGTAATCTATTGAGGGAAAAGGTTCAGTTAAATGACCCCCAGCCCCACCGCCACAAAAAAATGGTTACTCCGCAAAAGGTACAATGTATATTGTGGTCTGTTGAAAGAAAATCGGACACACAGACCCAGTGGAACTACAGGATTAAGTATGGAAGAAATCTACCACCATGTCTGTCAATTTGTGCATGACACAAGAAATTTATGGAACCAAGAATAGTGCTGAATATAAGGAGGAGTGGACGACCAAAATTATTTGAGGAAAGCTTGCTTTAATCCTGTAAGACAAGCCTTTACTAGTCCTCCTACAAATGCCATACGTACTGCTGCCAAACATTTACAGCTTCTATGTTGAACTGTACACAATGTTCTACGCAAGAAGTTAGGATTGTATGCTTAAAAAGTGAAAATCTTACAGGCATTCTAACTAAATGATAAAGCAAGGCGAAAATTGTTAGCCGTTAACATGTTGGAACAAATTTCAGCATTCCTTACCGAATTTGCGATTAGGCAAACTTTCATGTTTCAGAGGAACTGAACACATAATGTAAGAATCTTGGAATCAGAACAACCCCATGTGACCCCATCCAAAATGAATGTCTGCTGTGGGATGATATGTAATCAAATAATTGGTCCATTTTTTTTCATAGACAGATTAATTTCTGCAGATGCGTACCTTGAATATTTAACTGAATATGTAGCACCAGAACTGGATGACCTTCAGCCAGCCACCATTTTCCAGCAGGATAGTGCACCACCACACTGAGGAATGCATGTGTGTGTTCCTAAATCACACATTTCCAGACCAGTGGATTGGAAGGGGTTGACTAATTCCCTGACCACTTCGTTCCCCAGATATCACTTGAACTATTTTCTATGGGGTTATGTTAAAGACATCGTGTATCGAACAAAGAAAAAGGACATCACCGACCTGAAGTAAAGTTTCACTGATGACTTTGCCACCATTGATCAAGCTATGGTACAACGGACATGGCAAGAAATTGATTACCGTTTTTATGTGCTTCGTGCAACTAATGGTGTCCACATAGAGATGCATTAAATGATGCACTTCAATATCTACACCTACTTTTGAGATATTTTCCACAGATTTATCTATGTATTGGCTTCTGTAATAAAGTTTTGAAATTGTAAATAGACTTCATGAACACACTGTACATACAAGCGCACACACACACACACACATATACACACACACCCACACACACACGCACACACATATACACACGTATAAATACTTGTGTGTGCATGTTTGTGTATGTGTGCGCACGCGAGGTCTGTGTGTATGCGTATATAATTCTTTCTAGTAAAACATAGACCATGACATTTTGGAAGGAGGGCTTAATTGAATACATTGTCCCCTAGCAGTTGTTTTATCAACCTCGAAATTCCATTTCGGCGGAATTTCAACTGAGAAAGTGAAGCCGGAAGAAATGCCGCAGTCCATTTTGTCCACCAATATTCACGATTCTGCCTGCCTGACACTCCATGTGTTTATATCTGTAATAATTAAAGAATGTTAATGAAAATAATGATGAGGAGGAGGAGGAGAGGGAGAATAAGGAGGAGGGAAGGAGGAGAAGGAGGAAGAGAAAGGGGAAGAGGAAAAGGATGATGATGAAAATTATGAAAACGATGATGATGAAGTTGATGATAATGATGATGATGGTGATGATGATGATGATGATGATGATGATGATGTTACTGATTTAGGTAAAACCGAAGAGTTGTAAATGGAAAGGACTATATATGGAGGAGGTAAACATGTAAAACATTAGAATAATTATGGATAATGGTTATAAAGATACATTAAAAATAAAGTTAATGATAAAGATTTACTTAATAATAACCACAAAGCACACAGACAGGTTGGAAAATTCTACCTAAATTGATCAAAGGAATCTGTGGTCCATATTACGTATTATCCCAAACTCTTCAATATAAAGCTGTCTGAGCTTTCAGAATATTCAGTGGTGTCATTAAATCAGAGTAGCTGGTAATGTCTTGCGTCTAGTGGATGTTCCATGTGAAATGCTGCGTAAATATCAAACTACATTTTAATGTTAGTCTCTGTTTTATTGTATTTCTAGTCTGGTCCCAATTTGTAGCATATCAACACTGTATCCAAATGATTGTCAGTTACATTTTCTTTATGCTAAAATAGCAATGAACACTATTCTCTCCTGGGAAAAATGTGTTCCTTCTCCAGTGCAATATGTCGACTATTCTTACATATTAGTATCCACTTTGCTGTTAGTATACACCAAAACCATCTGGTTTTGTTGTTTGGGTGATCTTCATTGTAGAAGTCATTTGTAGTTTTGTTTCCCCCGAGGACGTTGACAACTATCTCCTCAACCCCCATTTGTTCCTTAACATTGTAACTGGATGTAAGCAGATTTATTGAGAATGTGGGTTCAATATTTTTCGCTTCGTCTGGGCCTCACTATTGTTTTTTCTCGTCATGCATTCCCCCTCTGTCACTACTGATTCTACCTGGGAAAGTTTCTTAGGCTTTTTCGTCAGCTTCTAAAACTAACAGTAAAAGAATGTGTTTTGACGTCTCTAAAACTGTAACCTGTGTTGTCTTAGAATCCGCAACCTCTGTGATGTGCTGTTGTTGCTGAGATTTCCTTTTCCTTCATTGCGGGCAAGATGTCATTAAATGATTTGTATATATGCGTCTGTAGCATCTAGTATTTATATATGCGTCTGTAGCATCTAGTATTTATTTATACTCTGAACGAGCAGGTTTATAAGTTTTCGATAGGCACTTGGTACAATGCTTGTCTTTGTTATTGGTTTATGCACTTGTGGGTGAAGTCCTTTTGTATGTCTATAGTGACCTATATTTATATGTGCACATTTTACCAAACAGCAAGTTGACATTGAGTACTTTTCCGTATTGTTTTACAAAGTGGATCACCAATATCCTCCATCATGATCTCTTTATTCTTCAATAATACAGGAAGAACGTTGGTGCCAGTATGTTAAGAACTGATTAATCCTGTGCTCTAGCCCAACCTTCAGTTCTGAAAGCAATTCGTTTTATTATATGCTCTCCTTTCCCGATATATGCCATATCACGCTACGAATCCGCAAGGAATACTTTTAATTGCCGTTTGGAGTCCACAAGATAAGTTTGTATAGCTTTTACAGATACATGCGAGGTATTATTTATTTCCCTCATCTGTATGAGCAAGCCACCTGCATAGAAACATGCACATTCGTGACATAATATTAATATGAAACCCTTCTCATTTTAATGTTTTATATATAATATCCGGCAATAAAAAAAAACAAAGAAAATGTCAATTTCGAAAGTCTACGCACGAATACTTATATTATCATTGTTATTGTTTATGTCATGATTGTTTACAAATTGCTATTTTCTACCGAAGCGTTATGAAAATGCATGTATACTTGCTAATTTTTGTTGTTATAATGTGTTTATCAGTTGTCTTACCTGTTTGTTGCTACTTGTCTTGGGATGTTTCCCGTATCATCTGATTTGAAATTAAACAATGTTTTATTCTATTATGTGATAGCACAGCAAGTCTTTCATATCCTTGCCTTGTTTCAAATAAACTTTTGATGGTGAAATTTGTTTGTCAACTGCCGGTTAAATGCTTGTCAGAAGGATATTGTATTGTTCTCTTCGCGTCTTATGGATTTAATTTCTCACCAGGCTTTACACACCGCTCAGGACTTGAATAACTTTAGTATGTACAATTATGTTGCTAACGTTCAGTTTAAATTTTATGTTACATCACAATGTCATTCACTACCACCCCATTCCATTCGTTTATTCCAGGTTTTGAAAATTAACTCTGTACTCCATTTCTCCATCTCTTTCTAAGTCGTTTCAGATTATAAGTCAGTGCAATTATTATTTATATTTCTTGGCATCGACTGCTTCTTAGAAGCTTCTCTTGTAAAAGTAAGAAGTGCTGTAGCAGTAGATTTGTATTATGAGTTGTTCTGTTTAAGACAAATAATAAAGCTTGCCTTGCATTCTTGACATATTCAAAGATTGTTAGAGACTTCAAGCACACGCACACTTGTCACTATGGCTGTCCTCATCTGTATGTGATGCTAGTATTTATAAGCTCAAAACGTGAACTTACACATAGTCGTTACTGACTGTAAATGGAAGCCAAGTCTTGCTACCACCGTAATTATTTTACAGCATGTTGGACAATTGTCATAGAGATGAAATATCTCTGCAAGAGGAGTAGTCATAATCACAACTGCAGCAGCAGCAGTATCAGCAGCAGCAGCAGCAGCAGCAGCAGCAGCAGCAGCAGTAGTAGTAGTAGTAGTAGTAGTAGTAGTAGTAGTAGTAGTAACTTCATCGACGGAAAATTCTAGTTAAATTGACGCATAGAGGAATGTATTGTAAACTGCACTGATATATAATCGACAGACCGAGTGCACATATTTGTTTTACATCAAACATGATATGCATTGTTTGAATTTATAATCCCCACCTCGATTTAAACAAAACGAATAACAAGCTAATTTATGGTGAAATATTTTGTAGCTTCAGTGTTCTATGTATTTGCAAAGATAACAGAAAAATACATTATAGATAAGACAAACAAAAGGTCTGTAACAAATATTATTTGTATTGTTATTTTAGTAATATTTGATATGTTTTTTTTTTGTGAGACATCATCTATTATCAATCCTAAACTTAATAGTTATGTACAACTATTTAACGAATATTAGGAATTTTAATTATTGCTATACATAGTATTATACACATAAATATTAAAAACTATACAACGTGACTTCTCGTTTGATCATTTAGTGATTTCTTTCTCAATTGGTTTTCTATTTAATTAAGAGAAAGTTTATTGACAGATCAAAAGAATATAATTAATTCTCTGAAAAAAGAAATCAATGGTAAAACATTTAGAATTCCAATATTTGGTGCTGCTGACATTGACTGGCTTTTAATTCTTCATTCTATCTAGGTTATGCTAAAGAGTTTTCCAAATCAATTAACATGATGTGCTTGGCATGCTGGTGAACCCTCTGTACATGATAACACATTTATTAGTCAAATCAAAAAATAACTGTGAAAGAGTTTAAAAAGTAATGCTTGTGTCTTTATTTTCCTGAGATTTTCAGGTGAAAGAATATGCATACGTTTCTGTAATAAGCACTTGGCTGCTACAATGAGATTTTGGCTTACAGTTAATCAGTCAGAAATTAGAATCACACCCCCGCGTGTAACCATTTAAAATATTTACGATAATATTCTAGTGACATGCATCAAGAAACTTCAGCTATATTGCCTTATCACTGTGAACAAGAAATTTGGAGCATGTTGTTTGACAAAATACCAGAAATAAAATAGGCAGCTTCTGTATTTTCTTACAAAATGTTCGTGGTTGCTTAAGTCAGTTTACAATTACACTTTTATATTTGCTTTTCTTTTTTCTTTCTCTTGTTCTTTTTTACCACACATGTTATTAGAACTATTTGCAGTTATTCAATGATGAAACGTCTCCAAAAATTGTTTTTTTTTTTTGGTATTCAAAAAATCAACGATCCATGACAAAATGGAACCTAGAACTCTCAAAGTTAAGAAAATAGAAACTATTGAAATGCTGACTGAATTCAACTTAAAAACACTGGTCCCAACCCCTGCTTTAAGCAGTTCAAAATCCTCTAGAGCAACGAAAACAAATGTATGTCTTCAGAACACAAAATACCTTTAAAAGATCATTGCAATTTTACAATTTAATGGCAATAAATTGATCAGAGGAAGAGGATTATCACATATGTGCAACCCATGGCTAACCTCTTCTGCTTGTTATGAAAATTAGGTTAATTGAAGCAACGTCGAATAAGATGTTTGAAAAATAATATCACATTTGAACTTCGACCATTGATGTGATATTTTAATGTTTCGCTGACTCTCAACTCAGTTATTTAATGACTATGCAAATCACCAATTAATTATGTTTCTATATTACACTTGTATATAACAAAAATCCATTTTTCTACTTGTGACCATAGAGTATCGTTAATTTCAAGGATTTTTTCTCTCGCAAGTTCATTAATTTCTGGGGTCCTGTTTGGTTCGTGATAAGTTTAACCTTGACATTAATGACACAACGTTAAAGCGAAATGAATTTAATACGTTGTCAAATATGGCGATCATTTATGTCCTGATATCACCTTTTATAACTTATAGTTACCCATAGTTAGTGATGACTGGAAAAATTAATTACAAGCTTTCAGGATAAAATAAGAAAGAGTTAATTTTCAAGATACGAGAACCAAAGTCGTGCGAGCGATAAAAAGTTTTCGTTCTTTATTGATCATATGTGCTTATTTTGTCAATTATAAAGTTATAGCATGTACATAAGTTATAGCATGCATACAATAATATGTACAATACATTTCATGACAAATTGTTGCAATGGAATTAGCAAAAGAGATACAAAAGTAACTGATAACCATATAATCTCGTCCGTACTTATACGAGATGTTTTGTCAGATACATAATTTCATATGTAGAAATAACAAACAATAAATTTATGGTAGACGAGTCACAAAACATAGTTACTTTTTATACATCAGAGTAGGCTTAAATCAATAATGGTTTAGGTGAAAGTTTATTGACAAAGTTGTTTAAGATCTGTTGACAATGTCGAGCATACTGTATGAAGTATATACGTAATGCATATTCGCAATAGTTTTCGCATTACGATATAGAATTCTAGTATACACATATACACCAACACACATGAATGTAGCACACGTACATATACACGTATGTGTCACATTCACAGACTATATATATATATATATATATATATATATATATATATATATATATATATATATATATATATATATATATATATATATATATATTCAGATGAATATAGTACTTAAGTTGAGGCACCAGAATTTAGTATGGTATTATCCATACAATTTCAAAATAAGGTGATTGCAATCAAAATAAGCAACAATGATATCCAGAACTAATGCAGTACGATGGTTTCAAGCAACTCCATTTAATTGAACAATAGAACCATCACTTCAATTAAATGCAGAGCAATCCTTGTCTGCATAAAGACATAGGATTTAATTAAATTAAAACAGAGGGACACATTAGTTTAATTTTACGTAAAATTTCCAAGAAGATAATGAGTAGACAAAGAACATACTGCCTTCACTTCAGCTTAGAAGCTAATAAGGTATAAGGAAGAAAGACTTGTTACAGATTTTGTTTGTCACTGTTTAATGGGGTCAGTTTTATTTCATAGACTAGTCTTATCAAATCTTGTTTATGTTTAAGGCCGAGAGAACAAGGAGCAGTGTCTGTTAGGCATAGGGTTGAGGGAGTCGACAGAAATTATAGTGGGTATAGTCATAAAAAAAAACTATCAAGATTTATTAGAAACAATATCATAAGATTTGGTAAAGGAAAACTTAAATCAAGATGTTAGCTGACAATGAATAGGGCCGGCCACTGATAATGAAACAGGGGGAATCTTATCATGTAGTGCTATAGTTAAATATTTTAAACAATATTGCTATATGGCATAAAGTTAAAGTATAGGGTTATTCAGAAAATTATTAAGAAGAATATTATAACAAAAGGATAAAATGTTTTCGAATACTCTTGAGTATATACCAAACTTTTACCACAATATAGGGAGGAAAAGAAGTTATCTAGAAATAATTTAATATTTATACATATTATATAATTAAATACTAACTTATCACACGGTATCTGTGAATATTGATCAATTGGTATATACTGGTATTTAATAAAGGAGTACTGAGGTAAAAAGAATACGCTAACTATATATTAATTAAATTAAATTTAATAAAAATCTATGTCTTTATGTAGCTGAGGATTGCTCCGCATTTAAATTGATGTAATGGTTGCATTGTCCAATTGCATGGAGTTGCTTGAAACGATCGTACTTCATTATCGCTGGATAACCATGGTGCTTATTTTGATTATATATATATATATATATATATATTCCTTCACACAACCAGTCACACGCATATAAGTACGAATAATATATGTTTACACACGCACACACATACACACACACACACACACACACATATATATATATATATATATATACATACATATATATATATATATACATACACACACACACATATATATAAGCACATATACATATAATACAATATATGCATACATATTAAAGTTTAGATAAATGTGTGTCTATATGCGTGTATAAACCCCTCACACACAAACATACATGCATGTATATGCAATCACAGAAATAGACACATTTATATGCAGTGCATAAAATTAACGGGGGCGGCTTGAAATTATTTCCTTTGTTCATTTCAAACGGAGATTCCATTGACTATAGATGCTGAATAATAGTTACGATGAGAAGGATAATCTCTTGGTGACATTCATAACAAGAATATACTGAATACGAGACAATACATGATAGCAGCATATACATTACGTTTTCATAGTCAGTGTCTGGTACATTGTGACTAGTCATACAACAATATACATTGTAAATAAACATTTGTTATTTTTAGCACAACTATCTGCTATCTGCTGGAAATCTATATCACATATTAGGTTCTATATATATATATATATATATATATATATATATATATATATATATATATATATATATATATATATATATATAGATATATATATACATATATATATGTGTGTGTGTGTGTGTGTGTGTGTGTGTGTGTGTGTATGTGTGTGTGTTTGTGTGCGTGTGTGTGTATATGTATGTATGAATGAATGAATGAATATATGTATATATATACATGTGTGTGTGTGTATGTGTGTGCATGCGCGCGCGCGTGTATGTGTGTGTGTATGTGTGTGTGTGTGTGTGTGTGTGTGTGTGTGTATCTATATAACGGCGATGAACTTATTTTTCGATTATTTAGAGTGTGCTTTTTTGAAATCCTATTTTCTTATACATTTTGCGTTGTATATAGGATTCCATTAAAATTGGGTATTCAACAATATCATGTCATCCCATAAGTTCTCTCCGAATTTTGAATAAAGAAAGCAAGTGACCAAATGTTATATTTAATGGAAATTTAATCATCAAAGTACTTTCCCTGATTGTCTATGACTTCCATCCATCTATTTACAAGCTTTTTAATCCCATCAATGTAAAACTCTCTTGGTTTCAAAGCGAAGAACTCTGAAATGTCAGTTTCGACCTCCTCCTGGCTTGCGAAAGTTATGACCCCAAATGATTCTGTAAACTATGAAAGAAATGGTAGTCTAAAGGGAGAATAATGTGGATGAGGATTTTTTTCCGAACCAAGCACTTCGATCTTCTGTGATGTGATCTATGCAATGTAGGGTCGCTCATTGTCCTGATGAAACATCACTCCTTTTCGATTCACTAAAGCGGGTCTTTTTTTCTTCAAAGCTTGGTTTAAACGCAGTAATTGCAGACAGTAAACTTGAGCATTGATTGTTGCATTAGGTGGTAAACACTCCAAAGTGAATTACTCCTTTGCAATCCCACCAGATAGAGAGAAGAAACTTTTTGCCATGAAGTTCCTTTCTCGTTTGTAGTTGAGCTGTTTACGATGTTTAGAAGATCCACTGTTCGTCACCAGTCACAAGTCTATCCAAAAAAGGTGAAGTGAGTTTGCGAGAATAGAGAAAAGAGCAGATGTCAATTCGAGATTTGCGGTTGCTTTAGGACAATTCATGAGGCTCCCATTTTCTAAGTTTAGGAAACTTTCGAAGTTGTTGAAGATGATGATGAACAGTTGTATGGTTTGAACTAAGCTTTATTGCCAATTCTTCAACTGATAATGCAGGATTATTTTCAAGTAATGCCTCAAGGAGCTTTTCATCAAACTCAACTGGACGTCCTGTTCGATCTTCATCTTCAAGACTGTAATCTCCACTTCTGAATTTTGCAAACCATCTTCTGCAATCCTTTCATTTAAGCATTCTTTCCCATAAACTGAATGTATGTTTCGAGTCGCTTTGGCTGCAGAGTTTCTTTTTTGTACTCAAAGCATTATGTGCCTCGAATGTTCTTTGGATACTTCCATGTTAGAAAGGGTTTTTTAATCAAAGAAATTTTAATTCTATTATTCTGTAAAATAATATTTAATTAGTTTAAATGTACACAAATGCATAAAAATAATTTTTAATTCCGTTAGACATTCTAAAATACTATTAAATTTCATTCAATTTTTAAAAAAAAGTTAAAATCAGACAGAACTTATGGGATGACCTGATAAATATCAGAGTTCTTGGGAAGGTTTACTACCTATCAATTATTCATATGCAAAATTCTATTGCAGCATAACAGAAACAAGCAAAGATGCATACATGAATTCCTAAAATTAAGATATATCGTCTTAATTGTTTTACCATACGTTTAACCATACTTTTAAAGAATACATTATTTTAAAGAATATTGATGAAGAAACAAATAATAACTACTTCCTCATTTTACATAAATTGTTCCAAATGCAAAACAAACCTTTTCTTATTAGGAAAAGCTATTTAATACTGTGACAGGATATCACATTTATAATTGTTAGCGCTAATTTCTTTGGCGGTTGAGTAATACTTGTTTACCTGTTTACCAAAAGAAGAGTGCAGTCTATTGCAGCTGATCTTTTCTACAATTTGCAAAAATATGCTAAGCGCCGTATCAGTTGGTAACATGTGGCAACAAACCTCTCATTAAATTTTTATTAAACTTACTACTCCACTGTTTACAACAATTGATTAGACGAAATGCATCGAGTTGTGATAGTTTGTCATAAATCCTGCAGTGAGGGTTAAGCACCTTCTAATTATGACCCTCCCACCCATACATATTATCAAATGCGTCTTTCTATTTCTGTAGCACAATACTATGTAATAAGCAGATGGAGAATTGTTCGTTTACTCATTCTACCTGTGTATGGATAAGTTGACAAGGATATATGAATTTGATTATATTATTCTTATCCTATCTTTGTACTGGTGATTGGTTACTAACTGTCGGCGCATCCGTCTGACATCTATTATCATACTCTACACTCTATAAAATACTTCACTCCTGTAACAAAATAGAATGGAAGAACCAAAGAAATAGAATATCCTATAGCACCCTATGTGCGATTCAGAATTAGGACGATAAATGAAACTCACGAACTACATCATACTTGCCTTGATGTTTGTCAAATAGCCCTACAGTGCCAAAACTACCATCACCAAACATAATGCTCAAATAGAGAGGCTATATACACCATATGCATTAAACTGAGTGTTCCTAGAAGATGACTGAAGGAAGTTCGGACCATGTAAAAGAGTATGCTATCTGCGTTTTCTCAGTTCACAGCCGTTTCCCATCCATGAATTCGGTATAGCTACTTTTGCTTTCGGTGAGCTATCTACATTATTTGGAAGAGAACTCAAATAAACAATAAGGAAGACATATATTAGCCCCACAACTTAGGAAGACAAAGTGGAGTTAAGCCACAAAAGGTCCAAAAACATTTTTCAATTGAAACGTCACAAACGATAGAAAGAGAGAGACAGAAAGGAAGAGAGAGTGAAAGAGAGAGGGAGAGAGAGAGAGAGCGAGAGAAAGGAAGAGAGAGTGAAAGAGAGAGAGAGAGAGAGAGAGAGAGAGAGAGAGAGAGAGAGAGAGAGAGAGAGAGAGTGAGAGCAACAAGAGTCAGCACATTCTTCCCTCACACATCAAGGTTGTCATTTGCAACTATACAGACGTGTGCTTCAGAGATCTGCGCAAAAATATTTTTTGGTAACTTGTGCGTTAAACGTTATTAACCCATTTAATTAAGCTGTAATTAGCAGAACCATATGCACGCGCACCAATAGCGGTGGGCAACTCTGTATACGATTCTGATGATTACGGTACATTACAAATCAGGCTGATGAGGAATAGACAAATGGTAAGAATTTGTTAAATCCGAAACTAGTTCCTATTTAATAATGCTTTTTTAGGTGATTTTAAATGTCTTGCCCGCACACGTTTTTGGTATGCTGCTATATTTCATGTTGAGAACAATTTAGGTCTTAATAGACACAAGATGTGATCTATATATATATATATATATATGTATATATATATATATATATATATATATATATATATATATATATATATATATATATATATATATATATATATATATATATATATATATATATATATATATATATATATATATATATATATATAAATATATATATATATGTATATATATATATATATATATATATATATATATATATATATATATATATATATATATATATATATATATATATATATATATATATATATTATATGTATATATATATGTAAATATATATAAATATATATATACATATATATATATGTATTATATATGCATATTATTATATACACCTATATATTCACATATGTATGTGTGTGTGTGTGTGTGTGAAATGTATATACATTATTCAGGTATGCATTTATGTCAGAGGGAAAAGGGAAGAGAGATAGTATAACAAATATCTTATAATAATTTAAGAGTCATGACGTACCTGTAGTTATTTAAAATTAAAATTTTAAAATTAAAGCCTTTGCAATAATATAAAAGATGTAGCTATATAAAAACAAATACTTATTTGTACTGAATCATATATCGAACACAATTGTGCAGTCTTCTTCGTGTAATCTCTCGAGAGCTATGGAAGTATTATATTCACACATACCTATACGGCCTACACACAAACATACAAACATAAATGTACACTCAACTATCTATCTATGTGTGCGTATATATACGTATATATGTATGAATATAAACATGTCTACCCACAATCAGAGAGACACACGCACACACATACACGCATATATATATTGATAGAAAGGACAACAAAAGAAAGAAAGAGACCTCGATATTATGTAAATAGAGGAATTTATCTGTAAAAATATGTGACAATTATTCAGTAGCCATGATAAAACTCCGAGCTTTAGATGCCGGGGTGGATAGCCACGCCGCCATCTCTTCAGTTATCTAGCTATTGAAAATTCTGGCCAGATAACTGAAGAGATGTTGGCGTGGGGTTCCGTCCTGGCATCCGAAACTCGGAGTTTTATGATCGGTACCGAATAATTGTCACATATTTTTACAGATATATATAGATATCACAACATATAAATTTGTATATGTGTATAAATCTGTGAAGGAGTATATGCATATACATACATATATTTGTGTGGAAATATGGAAACAGAGAAAACAAAGTGCAAGAGAAAGATATGGGTATGTATGTTAGTGTGTCTCTATTTTCTGCTATAAAATATATAAATAAAATCTTAACATTTGCGCAAAATCTCACTAACACAGTCAGATCTCTCTAAATGAACATCAATGGAGACAAGCACACATGCATATTGATGGTTACAGCTATTCAAACTGCGCATCATCAAACACAGTAAATATCAATGTAAAGCACTATATTGTACATTTCTCAATATGTTATAAACTTCGGAAACTGCGGATGGATGATAATTGTTTTCTGTTTGATAACGTATATGGGAGATGGAAAGAAAGAAGCAAAAAGAAGCATTAAAGTTCATAGTTCAACTTGCCAATGTTATAGAAACCACAGCATGAAACCAGAGCATGAGTTCCGCTATTCAAGTTTATATAATCGTTCACAGTAATAATAATAATTATTGTAATAATAGACCTGATTGAGCCACAATAGTGCGAAGAGAAACTGTTGTTAGATGAGATAATGCCTTTTTTGTTATCAATAAATAATAATTGATATTTATCAATTATCAATGTTCTCTCCATTTTCTTATTTTTCCTGATCATATAATTAACTGCTTCACCAGTATTTTCTTTTAAGTATAGCCATATATATATATATACCCTATTGGATGCTGAAAAGTTCCTGGATCAGTTAATTACGATTTCATTCAATATATTCCTCTCTCAAATTCACACACTTATTGCAGCGGAACTTTAGATCTCTGACGATTCGGTCTCTTTCGCGATTCCGTTAAGTCCAGGAACTCTTCAACGCCCCTCGTACACACACACAAACAAACACACAGAAGTCATAATTAACGTCTCGATGTAAATTTGAATATAAAAAAATTTAATTCGC
The DNA here is from genome assembly GCF_046866305.1 of Octopus bimaculoides. Classification (NCBI taxonomy): domain Eukaryota; kingdom Metazoa; phylum Mollusca; class Cephalopoda; order Octopoda; family Octopodidae; genus Octopus; species Octopus bimaculoides. The sequence continues at coordinate 23,344,696 of NC_142940.1, forward strand.
GTTTGGGTTATATACCAAGTAGCGTGCCGGCAAAGCACATTCACTATTTACGTCTACCCGGCGTCATCCACGGAAACTACACAGTCCTCGCTGAATCAATGGCTATACGTTAGAAATTCTTCAGTCCACGTTGAGTAGAAACAATTGATACGTACGATAGTATATACTGGAATTTTATATATATATATATATATATATATATATACAAATATTACTTCCAATAATTCATAAGAAACAAGGTCCGTCAGCATAGAGGGCGCCACTAATTAGCTAGGTAGAGTCATAAAGGGCAATCAGTGAATAATCCATGGTACTTTATTTGTGTAATTCTCAATTCTATTTAGTGTACAGTGATGCGATTCATAGTCGAATCCTTGATTTCGCTTCAACTATAATAAATATGAGATGGATGGCGTTAAAGTTTACAACAATTGTTTCGCTAGAAATTTATTATGCACTCAGAGCAGATTGAATCATATTACATATACTTACATCTCCTGAAGCGTGACATAAATTTAAGGAGCCATTTCTGTTCTCAGCAGCATGTGTTAGTGAAGTCTTGAAAATGAACGCCAGTCCACCAAAAACAAGTTCAAGAGCGGTAAATCAATTGAGTATAGTCAACAAGGGGAAGAGGTGTGAGAGAGAATACGAACCTGACAGAAAAATAATTTGGAGAAGCAAGATTTATAAAGACACATAGGTGACTGGCTTCTTGTTAACCGCTCCTCAAACAACATCAAATGATTTAGGTCCTTTCAATGGAAACAAGCATGCCACTTAACTTAAATTACATATATATATAAAAATGATAAGTAATATAAAAATAGAATATTAAAATAATGAAAAAGTAATAATACTAGCACACACAGAAAAGAAATCAGCCGCCTTTCATCCACATTCAGACGTTCACATGTAAATACACATATACAGATAAATACATATAAACATGTAAACGTATACACAGACAACACATACCAGTATGTTTATACAGACATATTCCGACACAGATATAAATGTAACATTATAGACCCATATTTGGCACTTAATATAAAGGAAATAGAATATTCCTATATGTGATTTGTAGTATATGTGCATAACTCTATGTAATTTAATGATTTTTTGCTTTATATTTCATCAAAGGAGCGCGTAGACTTTTCATTGCATGTTCTTGTATATATGCATAGATAGGTGAGTGTGTGAATTATACATATGTAGAGTTATGACATTTTGACAGCTTAATGACTCTAATCAAAATGCAATGACCAATTTTCTAAATGTAGTGTTTTCTTCATTTTCGTTTTTTAGTTTAACAGCTTCTTTGATAGTCGATCTGTAAATACCAGATTGGGGAATAGTCTTGACACTGACATTGATTCCATCTTGAGATAATTGTCGACAAATTGGTGCTGCTTTTTGGGTTGATAACTTCGAAGATATTACTAACTTGGTTGCAGTTCCAGTTTTGCTATACTTCCTCCTTGTTTGTGTGGATTCTTCATCTGATTTTTCGAACTCTTGATATTCACTTTCATTCTCTGCTTCAGACGTTGACGATGATATTGGAGTTGCTCTGGTTAAAACTGGCATTAAGGACAATTTTCTTCTTTCCGATGGATGGATAGTTTTGGAACTGTCTGCCTTTCCAGTTGCATAGAAAACATGATCCTTGCTTTCAATTTGAAGATAATATAACCTTCTATTCTCATGTCACAGTCATTCCCCCTTTTCCTTTGTGATGTCAAACATTCCTTTCAATGAATCGTATTTTCCTAGTTTTACGCATTTATCTACTTTTGCTTCTACATTTTGAATTGGTAAATATGGGAAATTTAATTTCTTTTGCTATAAAAAATTTACTTCTTTCAACATTTCCTTTGTTCTTCTTTTCCTTGCATTGATGGTACCTCCAAGGAACAGGTAGCAACAATTAGAAGTTCCATTGGTATCCTGCAGTTGTTTTCCAAAGAATGCTTTACTAGAGGAACGGGTCTTCTTTTACTATGTGAGTTTTGAAATTCGTCCAGATATTTTGTTTGTTTGAGTGACACAAGCACTTCTCTTATGAGACGTTATTTTATATACTCTAGTTGGATAAACCTACTATTCTGAAAATAGTTAATATAATCAGAATGTTTAGCTCACACAAATAAAAAGGAGAGGAAGGGGATATTTCCTAAAGTGGTAACACGGTAAAAACTCTATAACTCCTAAAGGACTCAAACTTGAAAGCTGAAATTTGAGATATACTGCTTCTGTATTGCATTAATTCAGCACACTAAGTTTGGTGAAAATTTAGGTAGGCATTATGAATTTTGCATGATTTGGATCAAAAGTGGTGTTAGATTTCTTAAGTGTGCGTGTGTGTGTGTGTGGGGGGGGGTGCTATTTCCCTACTTATATGAATTTGTTCATTGACTTTTTGATACAATAAATTGTTTACTTCCAAAAAGAGCAAAGAATCATAACCCTAATGTACATACCTACAAACGGGAGTGTATATATATATATATATATATATATATATATAAATGGCAGTGGCTGTGTATATATACATATATGTGTTTGTACGTTTGTGTATGTAAATATATAAATACATATGGATGTCTATGTGAATATATGTTTCTATAAGTGTGTATATGTATACGTATATATATATGTATATATATATATATATATATATATATATATATATATATATATATATATATATATATATATATATATATATATATATATATATATATATATATGTATATATATATATGCGTATACTGACTTACACGTGTCTGTATCTTCGTGTGTGTGTGTGTGTGTGTGTGCATCTAAACGCATTCGTATATATGTGGACTGTGAATAAGTCTATACAATTATACATGTTTAGCTGTATTTATTGTGTATACATATATATGTAATTGTACGACTGTGTGTGAATCTAGAGTCTGCCAATGACATAAGGAGAGGGGTGGTGGGAACTGCTGATTGCTGTGTGTGCTAGTATTATTATTATTTCAGTATTCTTATTTATTTCTATTTTATTAGTATTCTTATTCTTATTCTTATTTTAGTATTACCTTAGTATTCTATTTGTTTATTTTATTATTTATAGCCTTTTTATGTATCAGTAAATTAAGTTAAACGGAATGCGTTGTCCAAATCGTGTGCTGTGTAGTTTGATGCGCGTTTAATATGACCGCTGACGCTTATTTGTCTTTATTAGTCTTACTACTCTCTCTTATCTTTGTGTTGTACGGCAAATCAAATTTACATCCTCTATCACTCTATTTCTCCATGCACTCGGTACTTTATTGGTTGACAGCTCTTGAACACATCCACTTGTTTTTTTTTTATATATTGCTATTCATTTATAAAACTTCAGTAGCTGATAACCGAAGAAATATTTTACTAAGTTTATGTTAGCCTGAAGAACTCAAAATACACGTAATATGATATAATATTACCATGCTCTTCGTGTTTCAGATCAGGGATCTTCAGGCCACTGTCGGGAATGTTCTCTCCTTAAACAAAAACAAAAAATCATTCTCGATGGTCATTCATTCTCAAAACAGGCGAGCTTTTCCAACACAATGCTGACAAATCCATCAGTACTCTTTTTAATCATCTCTGAGTCCAAACCACTAGAGATAAGTCACAGAAAAACATCAGCAATAAATTCTATGTTATGAGAATCGAACAACTGATGTCTAATAAACCCGGAAGAATCGGGCGTGTGGCCCGTCAATCCGTCAAAGCGCTTGCTAAACCGAAGTACTCCGAAGAGCTGCCATGCTCTGGATCTTCTCAAATGAGAATTTTGTCCAAGATCAAAATGTGAGCAGGAGGATTGACAGATGCTTCTGCAACAGACAGACTTGATTCTTCACTGTTATGCACATCAAGAACTCATATCTTTTGCGGTCTCGTGGGTTGTCAGAAATAAGGGCCATGTCTTGCCTGCTCACTATATCTCGCGAGACCATTGAGTCAATGAAGCAGGCCATATCAAAACAAGGAAATGGTTGTCGTTATCTGGTTTGAGAGAATTATTCGAAGGAGTTGGTATGTGTTACAGCAATACTCTGCGCCCGCTCACTCAGTCTGTAAATTCCAGAAAAGTATGGGTGAAAATGTTCATGATTATGGTACATTTGGGATTCAAGCTCTCCTTATATAAGCCCCTCTGGACCACAACGTATTAGTGAAAGTACCACAATTGTTCCGAAAATATAAAAGGCTATATGCTAGCTGTATTGGGCAGCTTATGACCAAAATGAATAAAGATCACCTTATCAACACTTTTAGTCCTTTCAGAGTTCGTCTAGTGGCATCAATTGAGGTCAATGCTGGATAAATTCTATACAATTTATCTCTTTTTCTCATATATATTTTGTTTACCTTAACTTAAAATTTTATTCTCAAATATCTGATACACCCTACACACACACACACACACACACACACACACACACACACACACACACACACACACACACACACACATATATACACACACACACACACATACACACACACACATATATTTATATATATACATGCACACATACATATATACATACATAGCTGTTATCCATCAACACAATTGGCTGTGTGGTAAGAAGCTTGCTTTCCAACCACATGGTTCCGGGTTCAGACCCACTGCTTGGTACCACAGGCAAGTGTCTTCTATAGCCTCGGGCCGAATAAAACCTTGTGAGTGGATTTGGTAGACGGAAATTGAAAGAAGCTCGTCGTATATATATATATATATATATATATATATATATATATATATATATATATATATATATATATACATATATATAGTGTGTTGTTATCGTTTAGAGGAGTTTGATACCTGTAAGGGATAATTAAATCTATAGTCGCTCCTGATTATTACCTGGGTAGGAACAGTCTTTTGTAAAGTTGTACGGTAGCAGGTGGTTCGGTTGTTAGGCCGTAGTTTAGGTTATATAGGAGAAGAAATGGATATAACGAGGGAAGACTCGTCATTTTCGCTGGTATGCCTTTAATTTAAATAAATAACAAAGAAGAATGCAGCAATGATGAAGGTAGCATTTACGATCGTTTCGATTTACTAGTTTTAGTAAACCTTTTCAGAATGCGAAAAATGGATTGATACATCGGTTAGGATGCGAATATAAAATTGATACAGATGTGATGGTAATTGTAGCAAAGTTAATATGACTTACATTCAATTTTGGTCTATCGCTGGTAATTTCACTGAGGAGATTTTTCATTGTAATAGACTGGTTAGTTTCGTTGGGCAATTAGAGCGGGGTGAACCTTCCTCATTGCTTCCCTCTTCTTTG